>NC_091977.1:372396588-372699741 GCF_044704955.1 Pristiophorus japonicus
CAGTCTCTCCGATGTTGAAAATGGCGTCCGTAGTGCCAAGTTCTACCAATTAGTGTCAGTGGGCACCAGCTTTTCTCCGGTGATCTTCTCGGCGAGCAATCAGCCCGGCGATGTGGTGAAAGTTGCGGTGTGCGGTCACCTCAGCGATGTCAAAATGATGTACGCCGAAAGTTGGGCCAACGATCATTGGGCGATGTTCCGGCCCAACTTTCCACTTTTAAGGTAAAATGAGCGATAGCCTACCTATTTGGGCGATAGATGGGCGATAGCCCAGCGATCATCAGGGGAAGTCTAGCCCAATGTATCAGACAGAGGCGGCAAAATTTTAGTTTGGAGGCGGATAGGGAGCGGGGAAGGAAGGGGGTTGGGGGCACGCTGGATTGCGGTTCTCGCAGGCCCCGATTAGCATTTTACATCTGCGTCCCGCCCGCATCTGGAGAAGCTGGCTGGCGGGCGGGTAGGTCTGCGGGAACAGACGGAGGAGGATTGGAGCTGGGGGGGGGGGGAAAGAGAGAGAGCGAGCGCGTGAGAGCGCGAGACAGCGAGACAGCGAGACAGCGAGAGAGAGAGACAGCGAGAGAGAGAGACAGCGAGAGAGAGAGACAGCGAGAGAGAGAGACAGCGAGAGAGAGAGACAGCGAGAGAGAGAGACAGCGAGAGAGCGAGACAGCGAGAGAGCGAGACAGCGAGAGAGCGAGACAGCGAGACAGCGAGACAGCGAGACAGCGAGAGAGAGAGACAGCGAGAGAGAGAGACAGCGAGAGAGAGAGACAGCGAGAGAGAGAGACAGCGAGAGAGAGAGACAGCGAGAGAGAGAGACAGCGAGAGAGAGAGACAGCGAGAGAGAGAGACAGCGAGAGAGAGAGACAGCGAGAGAGAGAGACAGCGAGAGAGAGAGACAGCGAGAGAGAGAGACAGCGAGAGAGAGAGACAGCGAAAGAGAGAGACAGCGAAAGAGAGAGACAGCGAAAGAGAGCGAGCGAAAGAGAGAGACAGCGAGAGAGAGAGACAGCGAGAGAGCGAGACAGCGAGAGAGAGAGACAGCGAGAGAGAGAGAGATCGAGAGAGAGAGAGAGAGAGAGAGCGAGAGCAAGCGAGAGCGAGAGAGACAGCGAGAGCGAGAGACAGCGAGAGCGAGAGACAGCGAGAGCGAGAGACAGCGAGAGAGAGAGACAGCGAGAGAGAGAGCGAGACAGACAGCGAGAGAGAGAGCGAGAGAGAGAGCGAGACAGCGAGAGAGAGACAGCGAGAGAGAGACAGCGAGAGAGAGACAGCGAGAGAGACAGCGAGAGAGAGAGAGACAGCGAGAGAGAGAGAGAGACAGCGAGAGAGACAGCGAGAGAGAGAGAGACAGCGAGAGAGACAGCGAGAGAGAGAGAGACAGCGAGAGAGAGACAGCGAGAGAGAGACAGCGAGAGAGAGACAGCGAGAGAGAGACAGCGAGAGAGAGACAGCGAGAGAGAGACAGCGAGAGAGAGACAGCGAGAGAGAGACAGCGAGAGAGACAGCGAGAGAGACAGCGAGAGAGACAGCGAGAGAGACAGCGAGAGAGACAGCGAGAGAGACAGCGAGAGAGAGAGAGAGAGAGCGAGAGAGAGAGCGAGAGAGAGACAGCGAGAGAAAGACAGCGAGAGAGAGACAGCGAGAGAGAGACAGCGAGAGAGAGACAGCGAGAGAGAGACAGCGAGAGAGAGCGAGAGCGAGAGCAAGCGAGAGCCAGAGAGAGACAGAGAGAGACAGAGAGAGACAGAGAGAGACAGCGAGAGAGAGAGACAGCGAGAGAGAGAGAGACAGGAAAGGTTGGGAGAGGGTTTGATTGCGGGGGGTTGACGAGGCAGGGGAGTACCTTCCCCACTGCAATCTCTGTGGTGAAGGTACTCCCACTGTGCCGTTAGGGAAGGAGTTCCAGGATTTTGACCAGTGGCAATGAAGGAATCACAATATATTTCCAAGTCAGGATGGTGTGTAACCTGGAGGGAAACTTGCAGCGGGGAAGGAAGGGAGGGTGGGGGGGGGGCTAGGATGTGGTACGGAAACCCAAGAGAATGTGTTTCCCGCAGGCCCGATTAGCATTTTACATCTGCTTCCCGCCCGCCATGCACCTGCTGCCGATGTCCTTTGAGATGGTCGAAGTTGCTGGATCCACCAGCTAAGTGGAAGGGCACTTGTCACCTGGATCCAGCAGTCCTTGCCTCCCTTTAGCTGGCAGTTTCCCAGAAACCCTGCCATCCAGAGTTAAAATTGAAATTATTTTTTATTCGCCATGGGATGTGGACATCACAGGCAAGGCCAGCATGTATTGCCCAATTGTTCTTGAGTTGGTGGTGGTGAGCCACCTCCTTGAACCATCACTGCAATCCCTGTGGTGAAGGTACTCCCACAGTGCCATTAGGGAAGGAGTTCCAGGATTTTGACCCAGTTGCAATGAAGGAATCACAATATATTTCCAAGTCAGGATGGTGTGTAACTTGGAGGGAAACTTGCAGCGGGGAAGGAAGTGGGGGGGGGGGGGGGGGTGCTAGGATGTGGTACGGAAACCCAAGAGAATATGTTTCCCACAGGCCCGATTAGCATTTTACATTTGCATCCCGCCCGCCATGCACCTGCTGCCGATGTCCTTTGAGATGGTCGAAGTTGCTGGTTTGGGAGGTGCTACCGAAGAAGCCTTGCTGCAGAACATCTTGTAGATGGTACACACTGCGGCCACTGTGTGCTGGTGGTAGAGGGAGTGAATGTTTAAGGTGTTGGATGGGGTGCCAATCAAGCGGGCTGCTTTATCCTGGATGATGTCAAGCTTCTCGAGTGTTGTTGGAGCTGCACTTATCCAAGTAAATGGAGAGCATTCCATCACACTCCTGACTTGTGCCCTGCAGATGGTGGAAAGGCTTAGCGGAGTAAGGAGGTGAGACACTCGCCACAGAATACCCAGCCTCTGACCTACTCTTGTTGCCACGGTATTTATGTGGCTGGTCCAGTTAAGTTTCTGAGCAATGATTACCCTCAGGATGTTGATGGTGGGGGATTCGGCGATGGTAATGCCATTGAATGTTAAGTGGCGGTGGTTAGACTCTCGCTTCTTGGAGATAGTCATTGTCTGGCACTTGTGTGGCGCGAATGTTACTTTCCACTTATCAGCCCAGGTCTCAATGTCGTCCAGGTCTTGCTGCATGCAGGCATGGACTGCTTCATTATCTGAGGAGTTGCAAATGGAACTGAACACTGTGCAGTCATCAGCGAACATCCCCACTTCTGACCTTCTGATGGAGCAGCTGAAGATGGCTGGGCCGAGGACATCGCCCTGAGGAACTCCTGCAGTGATGTCCTGAGGCAGAGATGATTGACCTCCAACAACCACAACCATCTTTCTTTGTGCTACGTATGACTCCAGCCAGTAGAGTTTTCCCCTTAATTCCCATTGACTTCAATTTTACTAGGGCTCTTTGAGCCACTTGATCAAATGCTGCCTTGATGTCAAAGGCTGTCACTCTCACCTCACCTCTGGCATTCAGTTCTTTTATTCATGTTTGGACCAAGGCTATAATGAGGTCTGGAGACGAGTCGTCCTGGTAGAACCCAAACTGAGCATCGGTAAGAAGGTTGTTGGTGAGCAAGTGCTGTTTGATAGCACTGTTGACAATACCTTCCATCACTCCGCTGATGATTGAGAGTAGACTGCCGGGACAGTAATTGGTCAGATTGGATTTGTCCTGCTTTTTGTGGAAAGGACATACCTGGGCAGTTTTCTACATTGTCGGGTAGATGCCAGTGTTGTAGCTGTACTGGAACAGCTTGGCTAGAGGCGTGGCTAGTTCTGGAACACAAGTCTTCAGCACGATAGCTGGGATGCTGTCAGTGCACATAGCTTTTGCTGTATCCAGTGCACTCAGCCGTTTCTTGATATCACGTGGAGTGAATCAAATTGGCTGAAGACTGGCTTCTGTGATAGTGGGGACCTCAGGAGGAAACCGATATGGATCATCCACTCGGCCCTTCTGGCTGAAGATGGCTGCAAATGCTTCAGCCTTGTCTTTTGCACTCGCTTGTGGACTCCGCCATCATTGAGGATGGGGATATTCATGGAGCCTCCTCTTCCCGTTAGTTGTTTAATTGTCCACCACCATTGAATATGGCAGGACTGCAGAGCTTTGATCTGATCTGTTGATTGTGGGATCGCTTAGCCCTGTCTATAGCATGCTGCTTCTGCTGTTTAGCATGCATGTAAGTCCTGTGTTGTAATTTCCCCAGGTTGGCACCTCATTTTTAGGTATCCCTGGTTCTGCTCCTGGCATGCTCTTCTGCACTCCTCATTGAACCAGGGTTGGTCCCCTGGCTTGATGGTAATGGTAGAGTGAGGGATATGTCAGGTCATGAGGTTACAGATTGTGGTGGAATATAATTCTGCTGCTGCTGAAGGCCCACAGCACCTCATGGATGGCCAGTTTTGAGCTGCTGTATCCGTTCTGAATCTATCCCATTCAGCACGGTGGTGGTGCCACACAAAACAATGGAGGGTGTCTTCAGTTTGAAGACGGCACTTCATCTCCATAAAGGACTGTGCGGTGGTCACAGCTACCAATGCTGTCATGGGTATATGTATCTGGGACAGGTAGACTGATGAGGACGAGGTCAAGTATGTTTCTCCCTCATGCTGGTGTTCTCACCACCTGCAGCAGGCCCAGTCTGACAGCTATGTCCTTCAGGACTCAGCCAACTCGGTCAGTAGAGGTGCTATCGCATCACTCTTGGTGATGGACCTTGAAGACCCCACCCAGAGTATATTTTGTGCTCTTGCCACCCTCAGTGCTTCTTCCAAGTGGTGTTCAACATGGATGAGTACGGATTCATCAGCTGAGGGAGGGCGGTAGGTAGTACTCAGCAGGATTGACTTGAAGCCACGAGACGACACAGGGGTCTAGAGTCAATGTTGAGGACTCCCAGGGCCAATCCCACACACTGTATACTACTGTGCCGCCACCTCTGGTGGGTTTGTCTTGCCGGTTGAACAGGACATACAGGAATGGTGATGGAAGAGTCTAGGACAGTGGCTGAAAGGTATGATTCGGTGAGTATGACTATGTCAGGCTGTTGCTTGACTAGTCTGTGGGACAGCTCTCCCAATTTTGGCACAAGTCAAAACATCTTTTGGCTTTCCTTGCCAATATTTTTTCATGCCCTCTCTTTGCTTTCCTAATTTTCTTTTTAATTTCACCCTGCACTTTCTACATTCCTCTAGGCTTTCTGCAGTATTGAGCTCTCAGTATCTTACACAAGCTTCCCTTTTCTGCCTTATCCTACCCTGTACGCTGCTCGGCATCCAGGGGGCTCTAGATTTCTAAGTCCCACCCTTTTTCTTTCTGGGAACATATTTGCACTGAACCCTCACTATCGCCTCCTTGAATGCCTGCCATTGCTCGCATACTGATTTACCTTCAAGTAGCTGTTTTCAATCCACTTTCGCTAAATCACATCTCAGCTTAGTAAAATTGGCCTTTCCACAATTGAGAACTTTTACTCCTGATCTACCTTTGTTCTTTTCCATAACTACACTAAATCTAACTGAATTATGATCACCAACACCAAAACGCTCTCCCACTGATACCCCTTCCACCTGCCCAGTTTCATTCCCTAAAACTAAGTCTAGAACTGCCCCTTCTTGTTGAGCTCGCTACATACTGACTAAAAAAGTTCTCCAAAATGCATTTTAAAATTTCAGTGCCCTCTATACTTTTCCCACTGATTTTATCCAAATTAATATTTGGGTAGTTGAAATCCTGTACTATTTCTGCCATATTCTTTTTGCACTTCTCAGAATTGTGCCTACATATTTACTCTTCTCTCCCCCTTTGACTGTTTTGGGGTCTATCGTACACTCCCAGCAGTGTGATTGCCCCTTTTTTGTTCTTCAGTTCAATCCATATGTCCCCATTTGATGATCCTTATAACGTATCATCCCTCCTTGCAGCTGTAATTGTTTCTTTAACCAGTGCTGTGACCCCGCCTCCTTTTTTATCCCCCTCTCTCATCTTAAAACCTTGTAATCAGGAATGTTGAGGGCTATTCCTGTCCTTCTTTAAGCCATATTTCAGTAATATCTATATATCATACTTCCACGTGTCTATCTGTGCTCTCAGTTTCACTACTCATTGCACTAAAGTAAATACCATTAAGCATGGCCAAATTCCCTTGTCAATTTTTAGCCTTTGTTTCCCTTACCTTCCAAACACGCTTACTAATTTTCTGCCTTCCATTTCCAGCTTTGCTTCTTTCCCTTCTGCATGTTTTCAGGTTTCCATTTCCCCTTCCAAGCTAGTTTAAAACCTCTACAACAGCACTAGCAAACCTCCCCACGACGATATTGGTCCCAGCTCTGTTGCGGTGCAACCAGTTAGGCTTGTACGGGTCCCATGTCCCCCAGAACCTGTCTCAATGCCCCACAAATCTAAAGCCCTCTCTCCTGTTTGGGTCATAGTGCAGGATTTGAACCCACACCGAGTGCTGCCAACTTAGCCAGTTGACAGTTGACCCTGATGCTTTGCAAAATTTTTAACAAACAGTGTAATCTTTATATGCAATCTGACAAATTCATAGCAAGATTCAAATATATGCAAATCGTCGTAGAGACGTTGAAAGATATTGCTGAAAAGACATATGCAATTCTAGTTATATGCAATAAGTTTGTTCAACCAGATATACAAAAGAATATAACAGAATTGAACAAAAATATCTATAATCCTCATTGATTTTAAAACTTTACTGAATCACCACAGCACAAAAACCTATGATAGAATTAAAATTCTCAGGTCATAAAAAGTCATGATCACCAATTATGATATACACATAGAATATCCACAATTACCGATAATCAAGAATAGACGTACCTGGGGTTTCCTCGCAGTGCAGCATGATGAAGAGCATTGAAACCATTGTTGTTAGTAATTGTTACATCCGCACCAGATTCAAGCAGTACTGAGAGCATATCGTCACGTTTTTTGCTTATCGCATCATGAAGAGGTGTGTCACCTTCAGAGTCCTGCAGAAATAACAAAATAGAAGTTTGTGCTTAGAGAATGGCACAGGTGTTCTGGTGACTTAGCAGCTACATGCTTGTAGAAAATTATTAAAATAAGCCTTGTTCTCAATAAAGATTTAAATTCCTTGACAAAGAATACTTTGCCAAGTTATAGTGATCTAGATTGAGTTAACACTCTAGTCCTCATATCACAACATAGATTTAACAAAAATGTATTCAGTAATTACTTTCAAAAAAATACTACTTGACTAAAAGCTCGACAAAACAGAACTGTTGTAAATTAATCCCTTAATGTTTATGGCATTTTGCATTGGAGCAGAATATAAGCAACAAGTGTTTATTTTGATCTGGAGAATATAGTGAACATAATCATGTTCTATGATTTGTTACTTCCAAATTATATTATTATTCATAGTTGACTGCTATGAATAATAAATAATGTAATTTAGAATTAGCAAATCACAGATTTCTTAGAGAACATTATGAGGAGCATTCAGTGCTCAAAAAATAGACTCACTAATTCCAAAGGTTTGTTTTAATAAGAACATAATAAATAGGAATAAAAGTAGGCCATATGGCCCCTCGAGCCTGCTCCACCATTTAATACAATCATGGCTGATCCGATTATGGACTCCGGTCCACTTCCCAACACGCTCCCCATAACCCCTTTTCGTTTAAGAAACTGTCTATTTCTGTCTTAAATTTATTCAATGTCCCAGCTTCCACAGCTCTCTGAGGCAGTGAATTCCACAGGTCCACAACCCTCTGAGAAGAAATTTCTCCTCATCTCAGTTTTAAATGGGCGGCCCCTTATTCTAAGATTATGCCCTCTAGTTCTAGTCTCCCCTATCAGTGGAAACATCCTCTCTGCATCCACCTTGTCAAGCCCCCTCTTAATCTGATACGTTTCGATAAGATCACCTCTCATTCTACTGAATTCCAATGAGTAGAGGCCCAACCTACTCAACCTTTCCTCATAAGTCAACCCCCTCATCTCCGGAATCAACCTCGTGAAACTTCTCTGAACTGCCTCCAAAGCAAGTATATCCATTTGTAAATATGGAAACCAAAACTGCATGCAGTATTCCACGTGATCACCAATACCCTTTGTAACTGTAGCAAGACTTCCCTGCTTTTATACTCCATCTTCTTTGCAATAAAGGCCAAGATTCCATTGGCCTTCCTGATCATTTGCTGTACCTGCATACTATCCTTTTGTGTTTCATGCACAAGTACCCCCAGGTCCCGCTGTACTGCGGCACTTTGCAATCTTTCTCCATTTAAATAATAACTTGCTCTTTGATTTTTTTCTGCCAAACACTTTCCAACATTATACTCCATCTGCAAAATTTTTGCCCACTCACTTAGCCTGTCTATGTCCTTTTGCAGATTTTTTTGTGTCCTCCTCACACAATCCTTTTTCCCCCATCTTTGTATCGTCAGCAAATTTGGCTACATTACACTCGATCCCTTCAGCCAAGTCGTTAATATAAATTAATATAGTTGGGGTCCCACCACTGATCCCTGCGGCACCCCACTGGGTACTGATTGCCAACCCGAGAATGAACCATTTATCCTGACTTTGTTTTCTGTCAGTTAGCCAATCCTCTATCCATGCTAATATATTACCCCCAACCCCGTGAACTTTTATCTTGTGCAGTTTAAAAAGAATGTTCCCAAAACTGGCTGAGATTTTCTACATTTTTCATTTATGCTGAGACTACTAAAGTGAAAAATGGAGCAATGGAAAATAAAAATATACTGTTAAATATTGTTGGTGTGTGTGTAAATTGTAAAAGATCGTAAATTTAATAGACCTGCAATTGTTCTTGTATAAAACGATGGGATAAATCAAAGTGCCGAAATGAGGATTAAAAAAATGTTTGTATGAAATTTCCTTTATTCTTGAGTTTCCTTCCTCTCTCCCTGCAGATATTATCCTTGGGTAACACACCACTAAAGCTTCCTTTTATGTTCTTAAACCAGCTACCATGAACTGAGATATTTAGCACTGTTCAAAAAAATTACCTAAAAATGAATTTTATTTGCAGTTCTATTAGTTCAAAAATGTGTTAATTTTTAATGTATGAAAAATTGAATTTGATTGTTTAACATTAAATGCCAAGAGGTGTACAAAATGGTAAATTAGTGAACTCTAATCTTTCACACTTCAATTTGAATATCCAGGTTACACAATCCATTTCTTACCTGGAGACTGGGATGGCATCCAAGATCTAGCAAAGTCTTAACAACTTGCAAATGACCTTTGTTTACAGCAATGTGCAATGGAGTCTGCCTTCGCTTATTCCGAGCATTTAGATCTGCTCCTCCTCGGTGTAAAACATCAATAACAGCGCCTTCATCCCCAAACGATGCATGGTGAACAGCTCGGTCCCCATCTTTATCCTTTAAATGGAAAAAAAACCCAGTAACATAAGCATGGTAAGAAGCTCTGTACTATACTGCAAAAAAAAAGCCTTGTAACACTGGCACATGGTACTTTACCTGTTTCAACCTGTTGAAAACCATTTAGGATAAAATGTGCATCTCTTCTGTGATATATCAACATTTGCAACATAAGCCATCTAGTAATTCCCACTGCACTGACCAAAATGAAAATTTACTCAAGATTTTCCTGAACAAATTCAAATGTAATCAATGGAAGTTATGTGAAACAACAAAAACAACTTTTATTTATATAGTGTCTTTAACGTAGTAAAACGTCCCAAGGCGTTTCACAGTAGTGTTATAAGACAACACAGATAAATTTGACACCAAGCTACATAAGAAATTACGGCAGATAACCAAAAGCTTGGATAAACAGGTAGGTTTTAACGAGCATCTTAAAGGAGGAAAGAGAGGTAGAACAGCGGAGAGGTTTAGGGAGAGTGTTCCAGAGCTTAGGGCCCAAGCAGCTGAAGGCACGGCCACCGATGGTTGAGCAGTTATAATCAGGGATGCTTAAGAGGGCAGAATTTGAGGAGCGCAGGCATCTCGTGGAGTTGTGAGGCTGAAAGAGATTATAGATATAGGGACATGGAGGGATTTGTAAACAACAATGAGAATTTTGAAATTGAGGCGTTGCTTAACCGGGAGCCACGCAGGTCAGCGAGCATAGGGGTGATTGGGACTTGATGCAAGTTAGGACACGGGCTGCCGAGTTTAGGATGAGATCAAGTTTGCATAATGTAGAATGTGGGAGGCCAGCCAGGAGTGCGTGGGCGCAGTCAAATCTAGAGACAACAAAGGAATGGATGAGGGTTTCAGCAGCAGAAGAGCTGAGGCAGGGGCGGAGGCGGGCAATGTTACAGAGCTGGAAATAGATGGTTTTAGTTATGTTGTGGATGTGTGGCCGGAAGCTCATTTCAGAGTCAAACACTAAAAACATACATCTCGATTTCTTCCACACACTCCAATTAGTTCAGCACAACCAATGCAGTCATACAAACAGAAACAACTAATGCAATCATGTAAACAGATCAATTACATTTTAAAAACAAAACCAATAGTCTTTGAGTTGAGGCAAGGATGGAAAAATATGCAACAACACAATGTCCTTTAAAAAACTGTCAAATTGTTTGAAAGTTCAGTAAAGTATGTAGAAATAATTGGGTAATTAAAGTCCCTATTACCATCTCCATAAGATAGATGGGGAGCACATCTGGCAGGGACTTAAATGCAAGGGTTTTATAGAAAGCATTCAAGAATTTTTTCTCAATCAATACCTAACAGAAAGAATGTAATACTTGACTTGGTCTGGGTAATGAACTGTAACATATCAGCAACATGAAATTTGATTAAAAAAATAGGGTTAAGCAATCACAATATTATCCTCAATGTTAAATGAGAGAAAGGAAAATAGAAAAGGGAAAATAGTTGATTGAAAAGAGTAAACTAAAGAATGAAAGATGACAACCTAAATAAATTGGAGAAAAGAGTTAACAGAGTGAGATTGTAGAGCACCTTCTACAAACAATTTAATGAGAAAAACAAATCTCCAAGGTTATAGTTCCAAGGATAAACAATCTGATTAGAATGGAACCATTACACTAGACACAGCTCCCAGGTGGGCAGATAAATTAAAATCTGAGTGAGCAAAGTAAATGGGTTAAAAAGAAAAGCAAAGTGGTCACGATGACACTACAAAATGATCGTTGGGTCACATCTGGAACACTGCACAGTTCTGAGTTCCTCACAATAGGGGGGATTGTAACAGTCCTGGAAAAAGAGACAACTCAGACTTTCCAGCATAATAGTCAGGTTGAGGAGTCTTAAAATATGAGCAAAGGCAAATAAGGGCACATTTTCACAACTGCAGATTTGGGGGAATTTGATATGGTGTTTTAAATGGTATAAAAGGAGCGGACAAGAAATAGATCGATCTTTTCCCCTGATAGTTGAAATGAAAAACAAAAGGCCATGATATTAAGAGAAGCACAAAGTAAATAAGAGGGGAAGACCAGAAGATAATTTTTCACAGTCATCATCATAAGCAGTCCCTCGAGTCGAGGATGACTTGCTTCCACGCCAAAAAGTTCACAGGTGTTCAATGAAGGACCTAATATTCCAGGTCCCAAACTAAATCTTGAAGGGTTCCACGTAGTTTTTGGTATATGGAATGCTTTGCCACAAGTAATGATCAATAATCAATCGAATGCAGTATTCAAACAGGAACTTGATAATTAAATATAAAATGGTATTGAGAAAACAGGAAAGCAGCACTGCAGAAAATCAAATCACGTAAAAGGTCCTGAATTCAGCACAGGAAAGAAGGGTCAAATGTCCTCTTCTTGCGCTAAACGATCATGTTTTTAATGAGTGGTAGTGCAAAGTATGGCTTAAACAGTGTGATTATTTGCAACACATTTTGACACTCTCCATGCATGCACGCCCATACAAATGATCTGATCATGCATAAAGCAGTACAAACGGTGCGGCAGCTGGAGCCTGCACTGCCACACTTTCCTCGGCTCCGTGCAGAGATGATCAATGGATCAGTTGGTGGTGGGGGGGGAAGGAGGAGATCGAGGTGGCTGGGGGGAATCGGCGTGACTCGGGGGGGGGGGGGGGGGGCAGCATGGCTGGAGGGGGAGGGCATCGGGGTGGCTGGAGGGGAGCAGAGTGGGGATGTAGGAAGAACGTGATTCAGGTCTAAATGGCAGGGGGTTGGAGGGGGGGGGGAAATGAGAGAGTGAACATGATCCAGATGGGAACACAGATCCAGAACTTGTTTTTTTTGGGGTGGGGGGAGGAGGGGACGGGGGTAAGAGAATGCCCTAACTCGCGTTGGTGAGCCCCGTCTGTTCACTGAAAGAAGTACTGTGAGCCGTAGTCTGGTACCTGGCAGTCCGAATAAGTGGCTCAAAATTACAGATTGCAAACTACTTGATTACTCAGGCAGGCAGGATCTCGTTACACATTCCAGACAAACCGCTGGGTATGTCTTATCCTCCAAGGGGACGAATCAGATATCTGGTCTCGTCATCAAGAGGGACCAATTAGATCCTTGGTGTTGCTAATACACACAACCGAAATTAAACTCTCAAATACTGTTGAACCTCAATATACTTTCATCATGTTACTAGGACTGCTTTAACTGGGGGAAAAAATAACTCATCTCTTGAGCATATTTCTCTCACTTAGCTGGAAGAACAATTTAAACTGCAAACTTTTTCAAGTTGTACTGCAGCTCAACATTTGTTGGCAGGAGGCATATTTAACAGGGCAGGATAGGGGTCTCAACTTTTAATTCCTAAAAATGAAGTACTCTGCCATCAAGAGGCACTCCTTCAAGCTAGATTATGAAAGAAATATCATATGGCATGATCTCATTCATTGATTTCATAGCATTTTCCTACATTATAATACAAGTACAACGTCTGAAATCCAGAATCCTTGGGACCTAATCCGTTCCGGTATTTGGCTTTTTCCAGATTTCAGACAAGAAAATCAATCGTCTGAAATCCGGAATCCTTGACCAAATTTGTGCCGGGTTTTGAGTGGCGAGGTCCGAAATCCGGCATGGATTCAGTCAAGGATTCCGGATTTCAGACTTGATTTTCTTGTCTGAAATCCGGAATCTTCAACCAACACTACCGGATTTTGGGTTTTTGCCTTAAAAATGTCCGGTTTTCAGACAATGACTCCATCAGCTATGTGCAAAAGGTCCGGTTTTCGGCCACCCGACCTCTCCCGTCTTCGGCCCGAACTCCCCCGGCTTCCGGCCACCCAACCTTCCCCAGCTTCCGACCGCCCGACCTCCTCCAGCCTGATCAACCTCCCCCAACCTTCGGCGGCCCACCCCCTCCCTCTCCCCCCACCCCCTCCCCCGACCTCTGGCGGCCCGACTGCCTCCCCCGACCTCTGACGGCCCGACCAACACCACCCACCCACCCACCCTACCTACCTTGACCCTGGCAAAGACGTTCCGAATTCCGAAAATATCCGGAATCTGGAACGGTCTCGGGTCCCGAGGTTTCCAGAGTCACAGCTGTACTGCTGCTTCTTTTCTTGCACCTTGCGTGTGCAGTGTTTCCTCACATAGGAACAGGACTAGACCATTCAGTCCCTCAAGCCTGTTGCATCATTCAATGAGATCGTAGATATCAACTGTATCCGAACTATTTACCCGCCATGGCTCCATATTCCTTAATACCAAAATACGTGATATCAAGAAACGGCCGAGCACACTGGATACAGCAAAGGCTAGGGGCCCCGACAACATCCCTGAAGACGTGCTAGATACTTGTGCTCCAGAAGCAGCAGTACCTCTAGGCAAGCTGTTCCAGTACAGCTACAACATTGGCATCTATCCGACAATGTGGAAAATTGCTCATGTATGTCCTGTCCACAAAAAGCAGGACAAATCCAATCCGGCCAATTAACACCCCATCAATTTACTCTCAATCATCAGCAAAGTCATGGAAGGTGTCGTCAACAGTGCTATCAAGCAGCACTTACTCACCACTAACCTGGTCACCGATGTGCAGTTTGGTTCCACCAGGACCACTCGGCTCCAGTCTTCATTACAGCCTTGGTCCAAACATGGACAAAAGAGCTAAATTTCCAGATGAGGTGAAGGGAGAGTGACTGCCCTTGACATCAAGGCAGCATTCGACCGAGTGTGGCATCAAGGAACCCGAGTAAAACTGAAGACAATGGGAATTAGGGGGGGGGAAATTCACCACTGGCTGAAGTCATACACAAAGGAAGATGGTTGTGATCGTTGGAGGTCGATCATCACAGCCCCAGGACATCTCTGCAGGAATTCCTCAGAGCAGTGTCCTATGCCTAACCATCTTCAGCTGCTCCATCAATGACCTACCCTCCATCAT
Organism: Pristiophorus japonicus; assembly: GCF_044704955.1. NCBI lineage: Eukaryota > Metazoa > Chordata > Chondrichthyes > Pristiophoridae > Pristiophorus > Pristiophorus japonicus. Next base: position 372,410,953 of record NC_091977.1, read on the forward strand.
AAGATCAGAAGTGGGGATGTTTGCTGATTATTGCACAGTGTTCAGTTCCATTCGCATCTCCTCAGATAATGGAGCAGTCCATTACCTCATGCAGCAAGACCTGGACCACATTCAGGCTTGGGCTGATGTGGCAAATAACATTCACGCCACACAAGTGCCAGGCAATGACCACCTCCAACAAGCAAGAGTCTAACCACAGCCCCTTGACAATCAACGGCATTACCATTGCCGAATCTCCCACCACCAACATCCTGGGTCACCATTGACCAGAAATTTAACTGGACCAGTCACAAATACTGTGGTAACAAGAGCAGGTCAGAGGCTGGGTATTCTGCTGCGAGTTTCTCATTTCCTGACTCCCCAAAGCCTTTGCACCATCTACAAGGCATGAGTCAGGAGTGTGATGGAATATTCTACATTTGCCTGGATGAGTGCAGCTCCAACAACACATGAAGCTCGAAATCATCCAGGATAAAGCAGCCTGCTTGATTGGCACCCACCAACCACCTTGAACATTCACTCCCTCCATTACTGACATATCGTGGCTGCAGTGTGTACCATCTACAAGATGCATTGCAGCAACTCGCCAAGGTTTCTTCAGCAAAAACTCCCAAACCCGCAACCGCTACCACCTTGAAGGACAAGGGCAGCAGGTGCAAGGGAACACCACCACCTCCATGTTCCGCTCCAAGTCACACACCATCCTGACTTGGAAGTATATCGCCGTTCCTTCGTCGTCGCTGGGTCAAAATTCTGGAATTCCCACCCTAACAGCACTGCGGGAGTACCTTTATCATACGGACTGCAGCGGTTCAAGGCGGCAGCTCACCACCATCTTCTCAAGGGCAATTAGAGATGGGCAATAAATGCTGGTCTAGCCAGCGATGTTCACATCCCATGAATGAATAAAAAAAATATATAGATCTAATAATTTGGCCTAGTCCCACAGACTATCCATCTCGAGCCTGAAATTGGGCTAAGGGAAGACATCTTCTATTTTACGTCTTTATTTCAAAACTCTACGGCATAAAATGCAGTACTAGCTCTTGACACAATTAATGAATCAACTTTTCATTGTTCTAGAATGAAACAAAATATGGCAGAGATAATATGCTGACTTGAAGGTCTGAACAGCGACAGTTGACGAGGAAATTCACCGAAGATATACTACTGAAGTTCTGTGCCAAAGAATTTTAGATTGCTTGACTCTATGGCCATCGAAGGAAAGAACCAGGTCTTGAACTACTGTTAAAGGCACAAAGTAACGTGATACAAACCAAAAATACCCAAATTAGAAAAATAGTTATCTAAATCAAGCCAAACTGCAATATTTTCTGACATATTCCTATTAATCCAGCCTTACTATCACATTACTTCATGCTGCTCTCATCCACATTCAATCAGTCCAAAATCTCCACTCAGTAGTAACCACTTTTCGATTCCTGTTGACTTTAGACTTGTACAGCCAACCACTATTCTTTTACGCTCATGTCTAATTTTTAAACCAAAGAGTCAGTGATCACAGTATCATAAGGTTTAATCTAGCAACAGAAAAAGACGGATTAATCTAGAGTAAAAATACTCAATTGGAAGAAAGCCAATTTAACTGGGTTGAGAATGGATCTGGCCTGGGTAAATTGGAATCAAAGATTGGCAGGCATACCTGTGATCGAACAATAGGCTGCCTTTAAAGAGGAGATGGTTCGGGTACAGTCAAGGTACATTCCCACGAGGGGAAAGGTAGGGCAACCAAACCCAGAGCTCCCTGGATGATGAAAGCGATAGAGAGTAAGATGAAGCAGAAAAAGGGGACATATGACAGATAGCAGGTTGAGAATACAAGTTAGAACCGGGCTGAATACAGAAAGTTCAGAGGGGAAGTGAAAAAGGAAATAAGAGGGGCAAAGAGAGATATCGAGAATAGATTGGCAGCTAACATAAAAGGGAAACCAAAAGTCTTCTGCAGGCATATAAATAGTAAACGGGTAGTAAGCGGAGGGGTGGGGCTGCTTAGAGACCAAAAAGACCTGGGCATGTAGGCAGAGGTACTAAATGAGTACTTTGCATATGTCTTTATCAAGGAAGATGCTGCTGCCAGTCATAGTGAAAGAGGAGGTAGTTGAGATACTGGACGGGATAAAAATTGATAAGGAGGAGGTACTAGAAAGGTTGCCTGTACTTAAAGTAGATAAGAAACCAGGAACGAATGGGATGCATCCTAGGATGCTAAGGGAAGTACAGGTGGAAATTGCAGAGGTACTGGCCATAATCTTTCAATCTTTCTTAGATACAGGGGTGGTGCCAGAGGACTGGAGAATTTCAAATATTATACCCTTGTTCAAAAAAGGGTGTGAGGATAAACCCAACAACTATAGGGCGGTCAGTTCAACCTCAGTAGTGGGGAAACTTTTAGAAACGATAATCTGGGACAAAATTATCACTTGGACAAGTGCCAATTAATTAAGGAAAGCCAGCACATATTTGTTAAAGGTAAATCGTGTTTAATTAACTTGACTATGTTTTTTTGATGAGGTAGCAGAGAGGGTTGATGAGCTCCAAGTCAGCATGGATTTGTGAAAGGGAAATCATGCTCGACAAATCTTCTGGAATTTTTTGAGGATGTTTCCAGTAAAGTGGACAAAGGAGAACCAGTTGATGTGGTATATTTGGACTTTCAGAAGGCTTTCGACAAGGTCCCACACAAGAGATTAATGTGCAAAGTTAAAGCACATGGGATTGGGGGTAGTGTGCTGACGTGAATTGAGAACTGGTTGTCAGACAGGAAGCAAAGAGTAGGAGTAAACGGGTACTTTTCAGAATGGCAGGCAGTGACTAGTGGAGTGCCGCAAGGTTCTGTGCTGGGGCCCCAGCTGTTTACATTGTACATTAATGATTTAGACGAGGGGATTAAATGCAGTATCTCCAAATTTGCGGATGATACTAAGTTGGGTGGCAGTGTGAGCTGCGAGGAGGATGCTATTAGGCTGCAGAGTGACTTGGATAGGTTAGGTGAGTGGGCAAATGCATGGCAGATGAAGTATAATGTGGATAAATGTGAGGTTATCCACTTTGGTGGTAAAAACAGAGAGACAGACTATTATCTGAATGGTGACAGATTAGGAAAAGGGAAGGTGCAACGAGACCTGGGTGTCATGGTACATCAGTCATTGAAGGTGAGCATGCAGGTACAGCAGGCGGTTAAGAAAGCAAATGGCATGTTGGCCTTCATAGCGAGGGGATTTGAATACAGGGGCAGGGAGGTGTTGCTACAGTTGTACAGGACCTTGGTGAGGCCACACCTGGAGTATTGTGTACAGTTTTGGTCTCCTAACTTGAGGAAGGACATTCTTGCTATTGAGGGAGTGCAGCGAAGGTTCACCAGACTGATTCCCGGGATGGCGGGACTGACCTATCAAGAAAGATTGGATCAACTGGGCTTGTATTCACTGGAGTTCAGAAGAATGAGAGGGGACCTCATAGAAACGTTTAAAATTCTGACGGGTTTAGACAGGTTAGATGCAGAAAGAATGTTCCCAATGTTGGGGAAGTCCAGAACCAGGGGTCACAGTCTGAGGATAAGGGGTAAGCCATTTAGGACCGAGATGAGGAGAAACTTCTTCACCCAGAGAGTGGTGAACCTGTGGAATTCTCTACCACAGAAAGTAGTTGAGGCCAATTCACTAAATATATTCAAAAGGGAGTTAGATGAAGTCCTTACTACTCGGGGGATCAAGGGTTATGGCGAGAAAGCAGGAAGGGGGTACTGAAGTTTCATGTTCAGCCATGAACTCATTGAATGGCGGTGCAGGCTAGAAGGGCTGAATGGCCTGCTCCTGCACCTATTTTCTATGTTTCTATGATGTGGTGTACATGGACTTCCAAAAGGCGTTTGATAAGAGCCACATAATAGGCTTACCAGCAAGGCTGAAGCCCACGGGATAAAAGGGACAGTGGCTGCATGGATACAAAATTGGCTAAGTGACAGGAAACAGAGAGTAGTGGTGAACGGTTGTTTTTCAGACTGGAGGAAGGTATACAGTGGTGTTCCCCAGGGATCGGTACTAGTACCACTGCTTTTCTTGATATATATTAATGTTTTAGACTTAGGTGTACAAGGCACAATTTCAAAATTTGCAGATGACACAAAACTTGGTAGTACAATGAATAGTGAGGAGGATATTGGTAGACTTCAAGACGATACAGCTGGTGCAATGGGTGAACACGTGGCAGATGAAATTTAATGCAGAAAAGTGCGAAATTATGCATTTCAACGGGAAGAACGGGGAGAGGCAAATGAACAAAAGGGTACAATTCTAAAGGGGGTGCATAAACAAACAGAAACCTGGGGGTATATGTGCACAAATCGTTCAAGGTGGCAGGGCAGGTTGAGAAAGCGGTTAAAAAAGCATACGGGATCCTGGGTTTCAAAAATAGAGGCATAGAGTACAAAAGCAAGGAAGTTATGACGAACCTTTATAAAATACTGGTTCGGCCTCAACTGGAATATTGTGCCCAATTCTGGGCACCGTACTTTAGGAAGGATGTGAAGGCCTTAGAGAGGGTGCAAAAAAGATTCACGGGAATGACTCCAAAGATGAGGGACTTCAGTTACGTGGATAGGCTGAAGTTGCTGGGATTGTTCTCCTCAGAGCAGGGAAGGTTGAGAAGAGATTTGATAGAGTGGTTCAAAATCATGAGGGGTCTAGACAGAGTAGATAGATAGAAACTGTTCCCATTGGCAGAAGTGTCGAGAACCAAAGGACACAGATTCAAGGTGACTGGAAGAACCAAAGGCGACATGAGGAAAAGTTTTTTTACGCAGCAAGTGGTTAGGATCTGGAATTCACTGCCTGAAAGGGTGGTGGAGGCAGATTCAACTGTGGCTTTTAAAAGGGAATTGGCTATGAGCTGAATGGCCTCCTTCTGTGCTGTAACCATTCTGTGCTTCAATTATTCCTTCCTCTAGCACCATGTGCAGATGTGCCATCCAGTAATTCAATGTGGCAGCTAATAAGTTTAGGGCGGATGTCAGAATACAACACAATACGAACAAATCATTTTGTATATATGCCAACAATTTAAAGATTCCAAAGAACCTACCTCAGCTTCTAAGTCAACACTGTGTTTGAGAAGAAGCTTCAGAACATCGACGTGTCCATTCTGGCTGGCTGCCTGCATTGCAGTGTGTCCTGCACACTGACCATTCACCTGCAAGTTTAACACAATAAAAAAAAATTCTGTCATTTAAGTTCATAAACACTGTTCTGTCCCAACTCTAAAATAACATCTCCAACTTAAAAGAAACTTTAAGACAAATTCCATTTTGAAAAATGATGTTCTATATGGAACAGTAAACAAACTATTGAGAAATAATAGCTCTATTAAATCTACTTTTGGAGAGTCATATTTGGCTACCTTAAAATCAATACGCTGTAAAATAAACACTTGAAAGCAGTTGCTGGAAATACTCAGCAGGTCAGGCAGCATCTTTGGATAGAGAAACCGAGTTAATGTTTCAGGTCAATGACCTTTCATCAGAACTCACAAAGTTCTGAGGATAGGTCACCGACCTGAAACGTTAACTGTTTCTCTCTCCACAGATGCTGTCTGACCTGCTGAGTATTTCCAGCATTTTCTGTTTTTATTTCAGATTTCCAGCATCTGCAGTATTTTATTTTTATACTTGAAAGCAGTTCCCATAATTAATTACTTTTGATGTACAGTAACTGTTAAATAGCCAAATGCAATAGTTATTCTGTGCCGTGCCAGGAACATCTCCAAAGAGCAATAAGACAAATAACCAGTTAACTTTTTTTTGTGGTCGTGCTTGACAGTGAGATTTGTCAGGATATGGGGAGAACTTCTGTTCTCTCGAATAATGCCAAGGGATCTTCAACATCCGCTGGGTGGTGGGATTTTGGTTAAATGTCTCACCCAAAGTATTGCAACCTCGACAATGCAGATGGCATCTCTTCTTCATTCGAGATTATGAAGTCAAACTTTGATAAGAGCCACTGAAACCCACAAGTTTCTGAGACAGAGGGGTTACCAATTGAGCCAAGCTGGCATCAATGGAAAAGGTGTTCAGGGTCACCTCCACTAATAAATCCCAAATAAAAACGAGAGATGAAAATTTGATTTTCAACAAAAATTCTCAAATTCACGAACTGAAAAGATCCAACACAGTATTTTAACACAAATTCTCATCGAAATTTACAGGCTAAAAATTGGACTGGACACAAAAACAGGTGCGAGGAACATGATGCAGGATCAGCCCATGCCCATTGAAAGGAATGCAGGCAGCACGCAGACTAATTGCAATGATTGCAGCATTCAACCCAACACTGAACGCACTGCTGAACACTGAACTCTCAGCAGGGGCCCAAGTTTGTGTGAGGCGAGCTCCAATTAAAGCGAGCTTCCAATTCTTAAAAGTCAGTCTGCACCTCTTAAAGGGGAAGTGCATTCTGTCTGCAACAGCTGCTGGAATTAGCTGTGGAGGCAAGTCTGACTGAATATTGGCTTAAAAGGCCAGAGAAGGGGCTCTAAGGTTCTCGGACGTCGCACTAGACGGAGGTCCTCTATCTACTAGGGGCCAGGAAGCCCTCCAGCCATACTGCAAAGGCAGTAGAAGCAGATAGCCGACGTGGTCAATGTCAGCAGTGTTGCCCCGAGGACCAGGATGCAATGCCGAAAGAAGTTTAATGACCTCACACGAGTGGTCAGGGTCAGTGAATGCATCTTCAAATGCTGTCTCCCACCAACTACACCTTTAGCCTCACACACTGCTCAATGCACCACTCATCACTCACCTACCAACAAGCTCCATCAATCACAACTCATGCCTCACATTCACCTCACCCTCACACACTAAGCACTGCTCCAAGCCTCATACCACCCACATCTTGCACACACTGCCAGCTACTCAAACATGACATGCACATTACACCACACTCAGACACATTTCCCTCTCTCTTGCAGGGCAACATTGCTCATGACCGCAGGTAGCTGCAGCTAACCAGCAGGGGACGGGCACACCTGCACATCCTTACCCAGGTGGAGGAACCATTATTGGAGGCTGTCACTGAGGCCATGGCGAGCCTGACACCATTGAAGATGACGGTATGCTCACACCTCATCCTCCTTCTCACATCCTACAATCTTTTCTCACTTACAAGCTGCTGATGATGCAAGCATGTATATCTTGCTTTCTCCACCCGCCTCTCACCACAACCCTATCATTATGCCTTTCTCCTTTCAGATACCCAAGAACGCCAGCCAGTGCAGGAACAGGAAAGAAAGTGATGGAGAAGAGACCATCACTCCATCTCAAACTCGCAGGCACCAGCTCAGATACTGACATTGACACTCTGTACTTTAGAAGGTAGTACAGAGGCAGGATGTGGTGAGTCAGTGGGCATGAGTGGCTTGCAGCCAAGGCGGGGGGGGGACAGGGAAGGGTAGTGCAGATGCCAGCTCCCCAGATGAGGACTTTGATGGTGCAGCCTAAAGAAGGCGGCTGATGGGCATGCACACAGAAATGCTTGGTGCAAAGGCAAGTTTGCCAGAGAGACTATTATCACAGTCAAGGAGCATGGAGGAAACCAGCACCAACTTTGCAGAGAGCTTGGAGCCCATGATTTCCAGGATGGAAGTGATGCGCAACTCCATTAGCACACTTGTGGACCTAACTATGATGCAGGGTCTGATTGCCGAAGTCTCAGCTTTCATTGTAGTACAACCAGAGCAACCAAACGTCCGAATGCCATCACGCAGGCTCAGCTTACTGTCACACAAGCTCAGACTGCTGCCATCATGGCTGGGTTTACCGGTGTGGAAAGGGGCTTGCAGGATGCCACAGCAGTCCAGCAATCTGTCATCCTACAAAGTACTAGGATTGCTGAGGCGCCGACAGAGAGAAGTGGCAGTGGCCCCATAGAACACAAACCTGCTGTCCTCGCTCAGGATAACAGCATTCGCCCTCCGACCACTGTCCTCTCTGTTACCCATCAGCTAGCCAGCCCAGACTGCTGTCACCCATGCCAAGGTGGTACAGTCCACAGATGGGGCTTCTGGGGCCAGAGGTGCTCGAAGTCATCCTTCAATGCCATCTGCTGTCTCGCCCACAAAGTCAGCAACCTTCCACCAGCCATGCTGCAGCCATTGGGGTAGCACAGGCCTGTAGTGATACCCACCCTCCTGTGTGGCTCAGAGACGTGGACCATATACAGTAGACACCTTAAATCGCTGGAGAAATACCACCAACGATGTCTCCGCAAGATCCTGCAAAACCCCTGGGAGGACAGACGCACCAACGTTAGCGTCCTCGACCAGGCCAACATCCCCAGCATCGAAACACTGACCACACACTTGACCAGCTCTGCTGGGCGGGCCACATTGTTCGCATACTTGACACAAGACTCCCAAAGCAAGCGCTCTACTCGGAACTCCTGCACGGCTAGTGAGCCCAAAGTGGGCAGAGGAAACGTTTCAAGGACACCCTCAAAGCTTCCTTGATAAAATGCAACATCCCCACCAACACCTGGGAGTCCCTGGCCAAAGACTGCCTTAAGTAGAGGAAGTGCATCCGGGAGGGCGCTGAGCACCTCGAGTCTCATCGCTGAGAGCATGCAGAAACAAAGCGCAGACAACGGCAGGAGTATGCGGCAAACCAGTCCCACCCACCCTTTCCTTCAACGACTGTCTATCCCACCTGTGACAGAGACTGTAATTCTCGTATTGGACTGTTCAGTTACCCAAGAACTCATTTTTAGAGTGGAAGCAAGTCTTCCTCGATTTCGAGGGACTGTCTATGATGATGATGATGATGACGTCAGAGAAGCGTTAAGGCACACGGAAGACAGGCACTAAGGGGAATCACAAGGGCGATTAGCTGACTTTGTTATGTAATATTGGATTGATTGATTTATAAATTCAGTTTGGAATGTTTGTTTTGTGGTTCCTTTCATTTCAGCATTGTGGTTAAGAGGAAGCTGTGATGTTCTTTGACAAAGGGATGGTAAGGTGGGGAAGTATAGAGCAATGGAGATCTGGGATTTCATTCAGGGGAAACTGGATTCTGATGCGCTCACGGACTGCCCGTCCGGAATGTTGATGTGCAATCTGCCTCCTCCCTTCCTCTTCCTTTTTTGAGGTGGTTGTGGAACCCGTGGCGGCAAAGGCTGCGCCCTCTTGATGGCCAAGTTCCAGAGGATACAGCAAACCACAACGAATTAGGACACCCGCTCCAGCGAATACTGGAGGGCTCCTCCCAAGTGGTCAAGGCAGCAGGACTGTTGCTTCAGCACTCTGATGGTCTGCTCGATTGCAGTGTGGCTCTCATTATATGAGTGGTGGCCACAAGTGGTGGGGATGCAGAGAGTCACAGCCAGGTGCAGAGCGAATAGTTCTTGTCGGCAAGCAGCCACCCTCCGGTTCAGTGTCGTGGCAGGAAGAGGACTGGGAGAAATTTAGAATTCAGCAGAGGAGGACTAAGGGTTTAATTAGGAGGGGGAAAATAGAAGATGAGAGTAAGCTTGCAGAGAACATAAAAACTGACTGCAAAAGCTACTACAGATATGTGAAGAGAAAAAGATTAGTGATGGCTAATGTAGGTCCCTTGCTGTCAGAATCAGGTGAATTCATAATGGGGAACAAGGAAATGGCAGACCAATTGAACAAATACTTTGGTTCTGTCTTCACTAAGGAAGACACGAATAACCTCCCGAAAATACTAGGGGACCGAGGGTCGAGCGAGAAGGGGGAACTGAGGGAAATCCTTATTAGTTACAAAATGGTGTTAGGGAAATTGAAGGGACTGAAGACTGATAAATCCCCAGGGCCTGATAGTCTGCATCCCAGAGTACTTAAGGAAGTGGCCCTCAAAATAGTAGATACATTGGTGGTCATTTTCCAACATTCCATGGACTCTGGATCAGTTCCTATGGATTGGAGGGTAGTTAATGTAACCCCGCTTTTTAAAAAAGGAGGGAGAGAGAAAACAGGGAATTATAGACCGGTTTGCCTGACATCGGTGGTGGGGAAAATGCTGGAGTCATTATTAAAGATGTAATAGCAGCGCATTTGGAAAGCAGTGACAGGATCGATCCAAATCAGCATGGATTTATGAAAGGGAAATCATGCTCGACAAATCTTCTAGAATTTTTTGAGGATGTAACTAGTAGAGTGGATGTGGTATATTTGAACTTTCAAAAGGCTTTTGGCAAGGTCCCATACAAGAGATTAATGTGCAAAATTAAGGCACATGGGATTGGGGGTAATGTATTGACATGGATAGAGAATTGGTTGGCAGACAGGAAGCAAAGAGTGGGAACAAAAGGGTCCTTTTCAGAATGACAGGCAGTGACTAGTGGGATACCGCAAGGTTCAGTGCTGGGACCCCAGTTATTTACAATATATATTAATGATTTAGACGAAGGAATTGAATGTAATATCTCCAAGTTTGCAGATGACACTAAGCTGGGTGGCAGTGTGGACTGTGAGGAGGATGCTAAGAGGCTTCAGGGTGACTTGGACAGGTAAGGTGAGTGGACAAATGCATGGCAGATGTAGTATAATGTGGATAATTGTGAGGTTATCCACTTTAGTGGCAAAAACAGGAAGGCAGATTATCTGAATGGTGACAGATTCGTAAAAAGGGAGGTACAACGAGACCTGGGTGTCATGGTACATCAGTCATTGAAAGTAGGCATGTAGGTACAGCAGGCAGTAAAGAAAGCAAATGGCATGTTGGCCTTCATAGCAAGAAGATTTGTGTATAGGAGCAGGGAGGTCTTGCTTCAGTTGTACAGGGCCTTTGTGAGACCACACCTTGAGTAGTGTGTGCAGTTTTGGTCTCCTAATCTGAGGAGGGACATTCTTGCTATTTGAGGGAGTGCAGCGAAGGTTCACCAGACTGATTCCTGGGATAGCAGGACTGACATATGAAGAAAGACTGGATCGACTAGGCTTATATTCACTGGAATTTAGAAGAATGAGGGGGATCTCATAGAAGTATATAAAATTCTGACGGGATTGGACAAGTTAGATGCAAGAGGAATGTTCCCGATGTTGGGGAAGTCCAGAACCAGGGGTCACAGTCTAAGGATAAGGGGCAAGCCATAATAGGACCGAGATGAGGAGAAACTTTTTCACCCAGAGAATTGTGAACCTGTGGAATTCTCTACCACAGAAAGTTGTTGAGTCCAGTTCGTTGGATATATTCAAAACGGAGTTAGATGTGGCCCTTACTGCTAAAGGGTTCAGAGGGTATGGAGAGAAGGCAGGAGTGGGGCACTGAAGTTGCATGATCAACCATGATCATATTAAATGGTGGTGCAGGCTCGAAGGGCCAAATGGCCTGCTCCTACACCTATTTTCTATGTTTCTATCATAAATTCTGCCAGGATAGCAGGAATTCACCAGTATAATTTGCTGGGCGTGGTCACACACCAACTGCACATTAAGTCAGTAGTACCCTAGCGGTGACAGTACATCTCACCATTGAGATGCGGTGCCCGCAAAGCCACGTGTTTACAGTCAATTGCACACTGCACCATAGGAAGCCTGCTATCCTGGCAAAGCCACATGCACAATCCTCCTGCTTCTCTTGGATTAGAGAGAAAATAATGAAGTCCACTCTCCTAGCGTAGAGCCTCTGTGACTTCCCAGATGCAGCGATGGACAGCAAACAGCAGGATGTTTGCTATGTCGCCTGTTCCACCCTGGAAAGATCTGCTGGTGAAAAAATTCAAGACCACGGTCACCTGTCGTTGCCCTGCACTGAGGCTGCAGGTCTGGTTCCAAGAGATGGCACAGTTCTGTGACCACCTCCATGGTGAAGTGGAACCTCCAAACACACTGCTCCTGGTTTAAGTGCAGATAGGAGAAGTGGTCACTGAAGATCCTAGGTGGGCAAGGCCTCCTGCTGCGAGCCCTCCTCCTTCCTCTGTGAGCAGCTTGTCTTTTTTGCTGCCTCAACTACTCTACCTCCCGGTCATGCCCAAGGGAGACTGCAACTAGAGCCCCCGTGACTAGGAGCAAGTGATCTTCCAGTAACAACCAACGCCTTTCCAACATCCAGCACCACTTCCTGCACATTTTACCAACTTTTCAAATCTCTTCCAGCAATCCAAAACTCCTACAAACTCTGCAAGAGCCAGTACATAGCAATAAGCAACTAACTTTTAGTTTTGTAGTGTTGGTGGGGAGGGGGGTCCCTTGTGCAGCTGAATGCACATTCAGCTCTGTGTGTTTAAGAGAGGGCATTGAATAGAGGGGCAAGGTTGAAAATGGCAGGTGGTACGTCAAATCAGCGTTACACGCTGACTGATGTCACTGTCTGCCTACGTATGTACCGCCCGCACTGTCGCCCTCATCAAAATGACTTTCAGCACAGGCCATGCCGGAAGTGGGTGAAAATGAGGCAGGTACCATTTTTTTCTTCAAAACTACCAGATTTTGCAGTCTATGTATTGGTCAAACTTCTGCATCACAAAAAAAAAATATGTTGTTTGTTACTATAACCCTAATACAAGAATCGTACTATACCCAATTATGTACATGTGGTTTTTCATTGTATCGTTACTTACATTGGAATTATTTGATATGCAACAGGTTAATGTAGCACCACTTTGGACGTTAAAATTTGTCATACAATTTAATCTTCAGAAAAAGTTAGCAGTCAAGAAATAGCTACACATGAAACACTCATGGGGGTCAACTTAATCGATTCACCAACATTCAATACAGCACCATGCAATGATAAGGCACTGATTACCTAAGAACTCAATGTATGGGGAACTACTTTAGGTGATGCCACTTTAGATTTTCTCAAACATATAGGGCTAGACTTTCCCGAGAGCCCCTCAACGCCTGATTGCCCGCCCAGAAAAACCGCTAACGTTTTGTAAGTAATGCTGGCGAAAATTTCCACTTTTAAGTTAAAAAATAATCGCCTGGCGAGAAAATGGATCTTGCACCATTATTTTCGGCGGTTATGGGGAAACTAAGTAGAACGATCAGTTTAAAAAAAATTTTAGTCAGAGGCTGCAGTTGGGTCTAGGGAGGAGGGAAAACTTTTTAAAAAAATTTCACAAAAAAAAATAAAAAGTTAAAAAACATTCCCAAGACACTTTTACACCTAATCGCCATTTTACAATTAAAAAAAAAATGAACCTTTAACTTGCCATTCTTTGCAGAGTAGTCATCTACCGCCCTGTTTAAGCAGCTTTTACAGGGCAGTTCCCTCGGCGATCTGGACGGGCTTCCGTTGAGGCCAAACTTACACCCTGGCGATTTTCTCGGCGGTGCATGTCGGTGGTTTGGTCCCAGTGGGCGTTTTGAGATTTGGGCGATACCATTGAAAAACTAAGGGGGAAACTCGCCGGGCGGAAAAACAGATGTACCGTTGAGAAAATCGCCAAAAACCCGCCGAAAATGAAAGGAAAGTTTAGCCCATAGATTTAACATAGGGCAAGCCAAATGTCATGTGTCTTACATCATTATATATAACTGTATCCTAACATGCTATACATGTATCCTAACATGACTGTAATAAGATATGACCTGTAACCACCAGCATACCTTACCACCAGGGGTGCACTTGCAAGAGATAGGTATATAAGGACAGGTCTCAGGCAAGTGCAGCATTCCAGAGCTGTGAGATAAAGGTGCAGGTCTAGCGTGATCTTGACTTCACTATATGCCTCGTGTGAATCTGTACTCAGGGGACAGGACTTTACAATGGCGACGAGTTACGGGATTACAGAATCCACAGAATGGCGAACAACCGATCAGATGAAAAGTACAATGCTGGAAACAACTGGGAGGACTTTATAGAAAGGCTCCAGCAAAGCTTTGTAACCAAAGACTGGTTAGGAGACGACAAAGCAGACAAAAGAAGAGCCCATCTCTTGACCAGCTGTGGCTCGAAAACATATGCTTTAATGAAGGATCTGCTGGCACCCGAGAAATCAGCAAGCAAGTCGTTGAAGAATTGAGCACACTGATAAGAGACCACCTGAAGCCAGCGAGCAGCCTACACATGGCCAGACACAGGTTCTACAACTACAGACGCTGTGTGGGCCAGAGCATACCCGACTTCGTGGCGAAACTTCGGAGGTTGGCTAGTTTATGTGAGTTCTCCGATGAACTGAGGAGAGAAATGCTGAGAGACTTTTTCATTGAAGGAGTAGGCCATGCAGGCATATTCCGAAAGCTCATAGAGACCAAGAACCTGACCTTAGAGGCAGCAGCACTGGTTGCACAGACATTCTTGGTAGGGGAAGAAGAAACGAGGTTGATTTACAATGCAGGTGCGACAACTAACGAAATATCGTAACAAGAAGTTCACAGCATTAAACAAGCTGCTACCCCCACACACAGACACAACCGGGAGAACAGGCTCTCGACAGCAGGCAGTGGCACCAGAAGCCATCAAGGGCCACAGGAACGGCCGTTCACACCTCATCAACCCACAATGCGAGCAATCAACTACAAACTGAGAGAAGCTCAAGAGAGATCAGCCAGACGCAGCTCATTCTTTGGGAACAATGGAAGCAGTCTGTGCTGGAGGTGTGGGGGTGGGCACTCGTCAAGGGGATGTCGATTTCAGCAGGCTGTTTGCAGGAACTGTGAATATACAGGGCATTTGGCCCACATGTGCAAAAAAAAAACGGCAGCTCGGCTGGTATACGAATCGGATGGGTCGGAAAGCGAACCAGAAGATGGTGGGGACAGTACCCGGGACACCGATGTACAGCGGGTCAACACGATCAATGGCCACTGCTCCTACAACAGGACGCCTCCTATAATGATGAGGGTCCTACTCAACAGGATACCTGTCAACATGGTGAGAGGGGAGCGACCTATCAAAAGCCCAGCGGGAGATCGAGAGCCAGCGGCAATTGGTGAGAGGGGAGCGACCTATCAAAAGCCCAGCGGGAGATCGAGAGCCAGCGGCAGTTGGTGAGAGGGGAGCGACCTATCAAAAGCCCAGCGGGAGATCGAGAGCCAGCGGCAGTTGGTGAGAGGGGAGCGACCTATCAAAAGCGTACCGGTGCAGCTACAGCGGGAGAGAAAGCAAAATAGAAGTAGAAAGGAATCAAAAAGTGACGTCACAGCCAATGGGGTAAGTGATTGGCTGGTGATTGGTGAGTAGCTTTTCTTTTTATTTTTTATATCAGTAAGTGAACTTTAGCATTGTTACTACCAATTTAAGGGTATCTAAGGGTTAAGACATGGCAGGAGAGCTCGGTCACGTGATATGCTCCTCCTGTACCATGTGGGAACTCGGGGACACTTCCGGTGTCCCTGGGCGCTACGTGTGTGGGAAGTGTATCCGCCTCGAGCTCTTGATGGTCCGCGTTGTGGAATTGGAGCTGAGGGTGGATTCACTCTGGAGCATCCACGATGCTGAGAATGACGTGAGTATCACATGTAGTGAGTTGGTCTTACCGCAGGAGAAGGGTCCACAGCCAGATAGGGAATGGAAGACCAGCAGGAAGAGCAGTACAAGAAAGATAGTGCAGGGGTTTGTGGTCATCCCCCTGCAAAACAGATACACTGCTTTGAGTACTGTTGGGGGGGATGACTCATCAGGGGAGGGCAGCAGCAGCCAAGTTCATGGCACCGTGGCTGGCTCTGCTGCACAGGAGGGCAGGAATAAGATTGGGAGCGCGATAGTGATAGGGGATTCGATGGTGAGGGGAATAGATAGGCGTTTCTGCGGCCACAACCGAGACTCCAGGATGGTATGTTGCCTCCCTGGTACAAGGGTCAAGGATGTCTCGGAGCGGGTGCAGGACATTCTGAAATGGGAGGGAGAACAGCCAGTTGTCGTGGTGCACATTGGTACCAACGACATAGGTAAAAAAAGGGATGAGGTCCTACGCAAAGAATTGAAGGAGCTAGGAGCTAAATTAAAAAGTAGGACCTCAAAATTAGTAATCTCGGGATTGCTACCAGTGCCACGTGCTAGTCGGAGTAGGAATCGCAGGATAGCGCAGATGAATACGGGGCTTGAGCAGTGGTGCAGCAGGGAGGGATTCAAATTCCTGGGGCATTGGAACCGGTTCTGGGGGAGGTGGGACCAGTACAGACCGGACGGTCTGCACCTGGGCAGGACCGGAACCAATGTCCTAGGGGGAGTGTTTGTTAGTGCTGTTGGGGAGGAGTTAAACTAATATTGCAGGGGGATGGGAACCTATGCAGGGAGACAGAGGGAGACAAAAATGAGGCAAAAGCAAAAGACAGAAAGCAGCTGAGGAAAAGTGGAGGGCAGAGAAACACAAGGCAAAGAACAAAAAGGGCCACTGTACAGCAAAATTCTAAAAGGACAAAGGGTGTTAAAAAAGCAAGCCTGAAGGCTTTGTGTCTTAATGCAAGGAGTATCCGCAATAAGGTGGACGAATTAACTGTGCAAATAGATGTTAACAAATATGATGTGATTGGGATTACGGAGACGTGGCTCCAGGATGATCAGGGCTGGGAACTCAACATCCAGGGGTATTCAACATTCAGGAAGGATAGAATAAAAGGAAAAGGAGGTGGGGTAGCATTGCTGGTTAAAGAGGAGATTAATGCAATAGTTAGGAAAGACATTAGCTTGGTTGATGTGGAATCTATATGGGTAGAGCTGCAGAACACTAAAGGGCAAAAAACGTTAGTGGGAGTTGTGTACAGACCTCCAAACAGTAGTAGTGATGTTGGGGAGGGCATCAAACAGGGAATTAGGAGTGCATGCAATAAAGGTGCAGCAGTTATAATGGGTGACTTTAATATGCACATAGATTGGGCTAACCAAACTGGAAGCAATACGGTGGAGGAGGATTTCCTGGAGTGCATAAGGGATGGTTTTCTAGACCAATATGTCGAGGAACCAACTAGGGGGGAGGCCATCTTAGACTGGGTGTTGTGTAATGAGAGAGGATTAATTAACAATCTCATTGTGCGAGGCC
Source organism: Pristiophorus japonicus (assembly GCF_044704955.1). Classification (NCBI taxonomy): domain Eukaryota; kingdom Metazoa; phylum Chordata; class Chondrichthyes; family Pristiophoridae; genus Pristiophorus; species Pristiophorus japonicus. The sequence continues at coordinate 372,427,911 of NC_091977.1, forward strand.
CCTTGGGGAAGAGTGACCATAATATGGTGGAATTCTGCATTAGGATGGAGAATGAAACAGTTAATTCAGAGACCATGGTCCAGAACTTAAAGAAGGGTAACTTTGAAGGTATGAGGCGTGAATTGGCTAAGATAGATTGGCGAATGATACTTAAGGGGTTGACTGTGGATGGGCAATGGCAGACATTTAGAGACCGCATGGATGAATTACAACAATTGTACATTCCTGTATGGCGTAAAAATAAAAAAGGGAAGGTGGCTCAACCGTGGCTATCTAGGGAAATCAGGGATAGTATTAAAGCCAAGGAAGTGGCATACAAATTGGCCAGAAATAGCAGCGAACCTGGGGACTGGGAGAAATTTAGAACTCAGCAGAGGAGGACAAAGGGTTTGATTAGGGCAGGGAAAATGGAGTACGAGAAGAAGCTTGCAGGGAACATTAAGGCGGATTGCAAAAGTTTCTATAGGTATGTAAAGAGAAAAAGGTTAGTAAAGACAAACGTAGGTCCCCTGCAGTCAGAATCAGGGGAAGTCATAACGGGCAACAAAGAAATGGCAGACCAAATGAACAAGTACTTTGGTTCAGTATTCACTAAGGAGGACACAAACAACCTTCCGGATATAAAAGGGGTCAGAGGGTCTAGTAAGGAGGAGGAACTGAGGGAAATCTTTATTAGTCGGGAAATTGTGTTGGGGAAATTGATGGGATTGAAGGCCGATAAATCCCCAGGGCCTGATGGACTGCATCCCAGAGTACTTAAGGAGGTGGCCTTGGAAATAGCTGATGCATTGACAGTCATTTTCCAACATTCCATTGACTCTGGATCAGTTCCTATCGAGTGGAGGGTAGTCAATGTAACCCCACTTTTTAAAAAAAGGAAGGAGAGAGAAAGGGAATTATAGACCGGTCAGCCTGACCTCAGTAGTGGGTAAAATGATGGAATCAATTATTAAGGATGTCATAGCAGCGCATTTGGAAAATGGTGACATGATAGGTCCAAGTCAGCATGGATTTGTGAAAGGGAGATCATGCTTGACAAATCTTCTGGAATTTTTTGAGGATGTTTCCAGTAAAGTGGACAAAGGAGAACCAGTAGATGTGGTATATTTGGACTTTCAAAAGGCTTTCGACAAGGAGATTAATGTGCAAAGTTAAAGCACATGGGATTGGGGGTAGTGTGCTGACGTGGATTGAGAACTGGTTGTCAGACAGGAAGCAAAGAGTAGGAGTAAATGGGTACTTTTCAGAATGGCAGGCAGTGACTAGTGGGGTACTGCAAGGTTCTGTGCTGGGGCCCCAGCTGTTTACATTGTACATTAATGATTTAGACGAGGGGATTAAATGTAGTATCTCCAAATTTGCGGATGACACTAAATTGGGTGGCAGTGTGAGCTGCGAGGAGGATGCTTTAAGGCTGCAGAGTGACTTGGATAGGTTAGGTGAGTGGGCAAATGCGTGGCAGATGAAGTATAATGTGGATAAATGTGAGGTTATCCACTTTGGTGGTAAAAACAGAGAGACAGACTATTATCTGAATGGTGACAGATTAGGAAAAGGGAAGGTGCAAAGAGACCTGGGTGTCATGGTACATCAGTCATTGAAGGTTGGCATGCAGATACAGCAGGCGGTTAAGAAAGCAAATGGCATGTTGGCCTCCATAGCGAGGGGATTTGAGTACAGGGGCAGGGAGGTGTTGCTACAGTTGTACAGGGCCTTGGTGAGGCCACACCTGGAGTATTGTATACAGTTTTTGGTCTCCTAACTTGAGGAAGGACATTCTTGCTATTGAGGGAGTGCAGCGAAGATTCACCAGACTGATTCCCGGGATGGTGGGACTGACCTATCAAGAAATACTGGATCAACTGGGCTTGTATTCACTGGAGTTCAGAAGAGTGAGAGGGGACCTCATAGAAACGTTTTAAATTCTGACAGGTTTGGACAGGTTGGATACAGGAAGAATGTTCCCAATGTTGGGGAAGTCCAGAACCAGGGGTCACAGTCTGAGGATAAGGGGTAAGCCATTTAGGACCGAGATGAGGAGAAACTTCTTCACCCAGAGAGTGGTGAACCTGTGGAATTCTCTACCACAGAATGTAGTTGAGGCCAATTCACTAAATATATTCAAAAGGGAGTTAGATGAAGTCCTTACTACTCAGGGGATCAAGGGGTATGGTGTGAAAGCAGGAATGGGGTACTGAAGTTTCATGTTCAGCCATGAACTCATTCAATGGCGGTGCAGGCTAGAAGGGCTGAATGGCCTACTCCTGCACCTATTTTCTATGTTTCTATGTTTCTAACATGGAGCTGGATACGGGAGCGAGTCAATCTCTCATGGGCGCTCAACAATTTAAACAGCTGTGGCCGCATAAAAGAGACAGGCCAAAACTCAAGGGTTGACACCAAACTAAGGACCTACACCAAAGAAATCGTACTAGTCCTCGGCAGCGCCATGCTCTCTGTCACACACAAAGGGACAGTGAACCGACTTCCCCTGTGGATTGTCCCCGGAGATCCCCCGGCACTGCTGGGGAGAAGCTGGCTGGCAAAACTAAACTGGAAATGAGATGATGTCCATGCCATGTCATTAGAGGAATGGACCTCCTGCTCAACAGTTATAAAGCGATTTGAACATCTCTTTCAGCCAGGTGTGGGCACTTTCAAAGGGGCCAAAGTCAAAATCTATATCGCACAGGATGCTAGACCAGTCCATCACAAGGCCAGAGCTGTACCCTATGTGATGAGGGAATAGATTGAACACGAACGAGACAGGCTTCTGCGGGAAGGCATTATATCACCTGTGGAATTTAGCCACTGGGCAAGTCCCATCGTCCCAGTCATGAAGCCTGATGGATCCGTACAAATCTGTGGGGTCTACAAATCCACCATAAACAGAGTCTCCCTACAGGACCATTACCCGCTGCCCAGAGCGGAGGACTTATTTGCCACATTGGCTGGAAGTAAACTTTTCTCAAAACTACACCTCACATCTGCGTATATGATGCAAGAATTGACCAAGGAATCCAAGCTACTCACCACCATCAACACACATTGAGGCCTTTTCATGTACAATCGATGCCCATTCGGCATCAGGTCGTCAGCTGCCATATTCCAGCGCAACATGGAGAGTCTGCTCAAGTCCATCCCAGGGACGGTTGTATTTCAAGACGACATACTTATCACGGGCAGGGACACCGACTCCCATCTCTGTAATTTGGAGGAAGTACTAAAGCGGTTGGATCGGGTAGGCCTACGAGTAAAGAAATCCAAGTGCCTGTTTCTTGCACCCGAGGTTGAATTTTTGGGCAGAAGGATTGCCGCTGATGGAATCAGCCCAACAGAGTCCAAAACAGAAGCAATTCGCCTGGCACCCAGGCTCGGAATGTCTCAGAACTGCGCGCCTTTCTCGGGCTACTCAACTACTTTGGGAACTTTATGCAGAACTTAAGCACGCTGCTGGAGCCTCTCCACGTGCTAGTCAGGAAGGGGTGCGATTGGTTTTGGGGGGACGCCCAGGGACGCGCCTTCAATAAGGCACGCAACCTTCTGTGTTCCAACAGTGTTTTGACTTTCTTTGATCCAGGTAAAAAGCTAGTTCTCACATGTGATGCGTCAGCGTATGGGGTCGGGTGTGTTTTGCAACATGCCAATAGCGCGGGCAAATTACAACCCATAGTTTATGCCTCCAGGTCACTTTCGCGGACGGAGCGCGGGTATGGAATGGTAGAGGAGGCGCTCGCGTGCGTGTACGGTGTCAAAAAGATGCACAAATACCTTTTCGGGGCCAAGTTCGCGTTAGAAACCGACCACAAGCCCCTCACGTCCCTCCTATCCGAGAGCAAGGCAATAAACGCCAACGCCTCGGCGCAAATTCAACGGTAGGCACTTATGCTACGTCCTTCGACTATACCATAAAACACAGACCAGGCACAGACAACTGTGCCGACGCGCTCAGCAGGCTACCCCTGGCGACCACGGAAGGGTCTGACGAACAGGACTGTGAGATAGTCATGGCAATCAAAGCCTTTCCTGAGTCCACAGGTTCGCCCATGACGGCTCGCCAAATCAGAGCCTGGATGGCCAGCGACCCCACGTTATCCTCAGTAAAAAGATGTGTCCTAACCGGTGACTGGGCAGAGGCTCGCGATGCCTGCCCCGAGGAATTAAAACCCTTTCACAGGCACATGCATGAGCTATCACTACAAGCAGACTGCCTGATGTGGGGCAGCGAGGCAGAGAGGCATTTGTCCGGGAGCTCCACCGCGAGCACCCGGGGATCGTTCTCATGAAGGCCATAGCCAGATCCCACGTCTGGTGGCCTGGTATTGACGCGGACTTGGAGCTCTGCGTCCGAAGGTGCACCATTTGTGCCCAACTCAGCAATGCCCCCAGGGAGGCTCCACTGAGCCCCTGGCCCACCAAACCGTGGTCGTGGGTACACGTAGACTATGCGGGCCCATTCATGGGCAAAATGTTCCTCGTCGTTGGAGATGCATTTTCAAAGTGGATCGAATGCACCATTTTAAACTCGAGCACAACCTCCACCACTGTGGAGAACCTCGCAACCATGTTTGCGACGCACGGAATCCCTGACATATTGGTCAGTGACAATGGTCCGTGCTTCACCAGCGCAGAATTCCAAGATTTTATAATTGACCACTGCATAAGACGGCGCCGTTCAAGCCGGCCTCCAATGACCAGGCGGAGAAAGCAGTGCAAATCATTAAACAAGGCATGCTTAAAATCCAAGGTCCCACGCTGCAGGGTCGCCTGTCGCGACTGCTGCTGGCATACAGATCTCGTCCGCACTCATTGACTGGGATCCCCCCCGCGCAACTGTTGATGAAAAGGACTTTAAAAACAAGGCTCTCATTAATCCTCCCTGACATGCACGAAATTGTTGAGGCAAAGCGCCGTAAGCTGACTGAGTACCATGACAGAAATTCGAGGGGGAGATGGAATGAGATAGGGGACAAAGTGTTTGTACTAATCTATGGCAGGGGTCCCAAATGGCTTGCAGGGACAGTAACGGGCAAGAAAGGAAACAGGCTACTGGTAGTACAAATGGACAATGGCAAAACCTGCCGGAGGCATGTAGACCAAGTCAAAAGCAGATTTACCAACACTGCGGAACCAGAGGCAGACTACAATGTGGAACTTGCACCACAACTGGTGGATAGACAGAGGGAACAACCTGAGGAAAGGGCAATCCCAACAGACAGCCCAGGCGAGTCAACAACAATCACACCAATCGAAACAGACAGCCCAGGCGAGATACCAGCAACCACACCCAAAGAAAAACAGACACCAAGGCAAACAACTGAACCACAACTCAGACGCTCCACGCGAGAGCGTAGACCACCTGAGAGACTGAAACTATAAAGACAATAAGATCTTGGGGGAGGGTGATGTCATGTATCTTACATTATTATATATAACTGTATCCTAACATGCTATACATGACTGTAATAAGATATGACCTTACCACCAGGGGTGCACTTGCAAGAGACAGGTATATAAGGACAGGTCTCAGGCAAGTGCAGCATTCCAGAGCTGTGAAATAAAGGTGCAGGTCCAGAGTGACCTTGACTTCACTACCTGCCTCGTGTGAATCTGTACTGAGGGGACAGGACTTTACACCAACCAAAGCAGCTCCTGCGCAAATTCTAGGGGCTGGAAATTCAGTCCTCAGCGATAGCAGTATTTTTTCACCAAAATTATCGTTATCGCTTCGCTATCGGGCCTGATATACAGGCCTTAATTTGCGCAGTGGCAAAAATCGGCATTGCACGAGGATTCGTGGCGCAAACCGCGATCCTCGCCTACTTTAGTCCGAGGCCGATGCCATTGCGAGTTGGACCTTGGGAGGGCGGAAAAACACCTAAGAATTGGGGGGAAAAAAATTCACAAAACATTTTCAAGCGTCGCTGCAAAAGAATCAAAAAATAAAAACTTCAACTTACCTTTTTTGCAGGTATTCATACTTAGCACTGCTCCAAGGATTGCAATGCAGCTTTTTACGTCGGTATTTTTTGCGCAGAGGCAAATTATTGGCAAAAACGCTATTTCTGGTCTTGCACGGCGGCGGTCCTCTCTGCAGTGGTATGTGAAAACCACCGCCGCAAAACGTCACCAAATTTTCCGCCGACTGGGTTTTCGCCAAAAAAGGAGAATTACCACCAAAACCTGGTCGCAAAATCACCGAAATTCAAGCCCTAGCGGTTAGGCATACAGCAAAATTGGTTTAGCTATCAAAACAGGTAGATAGATATTCTGCAAGGTAGCCAATAGTGTGCATTAGGAATCTAAAACAAGCAAAGGAAACTTTAAAAAGGAGATAGGAAAGATTTGTGGGTATAATCAAAGTGAAAGTCTATTTGGTCTGTCGGCTGTAAGGACCCTGCATGAAACCGGTTTGAGCCGTCTCAATCTATTACCTGGGTGTGGGCCCACATTGTAGATTGCACAAATGTAGGATTCATTGTAGGACTCAGAAGCCACAAGGCGACTGATCTGGGAAATGGAAAACTGGCATAATGGTGCTGCTGGGGATACACTAAGCAATGCGGTTAGGGCAGATTAGGGGCAGTCTTATTTTGCACCTAATTATGCTACACCCAGCCTGAGGGAAACGCAACATCCTGACACTCAAATGAAAAAGGTCTATTCTTTGCAAATAATGTCCCTTTCCTGGAATATTAAAAAAATGCACAATTCTATAGAATGATTATAAATTTAGTTTGAAATTGTCACACTGATGTTCATCATATTCTTGCACAACTCAACCAAAAACAACTTTTTAAGTGTAATATTCTAGATGAGTTAAGTAACAAAACAAGAAAAATTAGTAATCATTTTATACTTCAGTATTAAACCAAAGTTGGTTTAATCTGGAACCATCTTGATACAGCACTGAATTCAAAGTAGATTTTTATTTCTTTTTTTTAATTATCCAATAATTCAAAGCAATTTAAAATAAAACAGCACAAGAGTCATTTGCTCCTTGAAAAAAATTTGAATGAACAGAATTGTGTGTTAAGTAACCTCAAATTATAATTAGTAGACTGCAATGTCATGTGAGTAAATCAGTGATACAATGGTACAACCGAATTCTCCACTGAGACCATGCAAGTGTTTATGCAAAGCTACTTCAGAACTATTTAAAGCAAAATGATAGCTAGGAGTTGAATAAATACAATGTCCTAAAAATTGGATGTGGCCCGAAAACAGGCAGTTACATGATTATAGTGTTGATCTCAACGCTAAAACTGCTGCTCATTGGCTTACTGTTCAACAGGTGGGCAAATATCAGGTGCAATCTAATTCCAAGTCATGTTTGGCCTAGGCTTTATCCACTAGTTAAAAGGGATGTTCTTTGATGCAACAGCATTTCATTATCATTCCATTTGGACCGCCACTTTGAAGCAGAACTGACGATGAAGAGATGGCTAATCATAGAATAGCATAGAAATTTACAGCACGGAAGGAGGCCATTTCGACCCATCGTGTCCGCGCCGGCCGACAAAGAGCTATTCAGCCTAATCCCACTTTCCAGCTCTTCGTCCGCAGCCCTATCAAGTGGATAACCAAGTACTTTTCAAATGTGGTGAGGGTTTCTGTCTCTCCCACTCTTTCAGGTAGCGAGTTCCAGACCCCCACCACCCTCTGGGTGAAAACATTTCCCCTCAAAACCTACCAATTACTTTAAATCGATGCTCCCTGGTTGTTGGCCCCTCAGTTAAGGGAAATAGATCCTTCCGATCCACTCTATCTAGGTCCCTCATAATTTTATACACCTCAATAAAGGTCTTCCCTCAGCCTCCTCCTAAGCGGGAGAGCAACACAGGTCTCAGATGTGGCTCTGGAGGTGATCATGGGGAGGAGGTGGACTGTCCTCTTCTCACAAACCAGGAGGAAGTAATCGGCCCATACGTGTACAAGGCAATGGCAGGAGATATCTGATTATTTGTGGGCCAACGGTGTAGTCCCCAGGTCATTCATCCAATGCCGCAAGAAGTTTAATGACTTCCACGCCAGGTCAAGGTGAGTGAAGGCTTCAACAATGCCATATCCCACCTTCTGCACCACAAGCCTCACACACTGCTCAATGCACCACACCCCCATCACTCACCTACCAACAATCTCTACCTATCACCACTCATACCTCAATCATAGCTTCACTTCACCCTCACAATCATACCACTGCTACAGCATAACTCACACCTTGCACAAACTGACAGCGATTCAGCTATGGCAAGCACATCATCCAAGTACATTACACCACACTCACTCACACACACATTTTCCTTTCTCTTGCAGGCCAAGGTCAAGCCCAATTGTCTAAGCTACGAGGACAGATTAGATAGGCTGTTTTCATTGGAACAGAGGCTGAGGGAAGATCTCATTGAGGTGTATAAAATTATGAAGGGCCTAGATATAGTGGATAGAAAGGGTCTAGTTCCCGTAGGGGGAACTAGAGGGGTCAACAACCAGGGTGCATAAATTTGAAGTAATTGGTAGGTTTAGAGGGGATTTGAGAGGAAATTTCTTTACTCAGAGGGTTGTGGGGGTCTAGAACACACTGCCTGAAAAGGGTGGTAAAGGCAGAAACCCTCACCACATTTAAAAAGTACTTGGATGTGCACCTGAAATGCAGTAACCTGCAGGGTTACGGACCTAGAGCTGGAAAATGGGATTAGGCTGGATAGCCTCTTGTGCACAGAGGGAGGAGGAATATCATCTCTTCTTCCTCGCTGCCACCTCTCCGCCTCCCGAAGATACTCGTGTGCAAAGGGGACTGCCAGTAGAGCCCCCATGGCTGTGAGCAAGTGTTGCGAGCAGAAGCCTTTAAATATGAAGGTGTTCCCAACACTCCCTGTCACCTCAAGACCTTAAAAGAAGTTGAAAAGCTGCTAGAGTTGCAGCAAGCCAGTCAAACTGAACAAACATGTCAACTGCAAGTTGTTGCTGATGATCCCTTTAAATAGCGCTGCTGGAGCCTCCTGCCTGCTCGTCAATGTTTAGTCAGCTGGTCGCAAATAAGACAGGCCGATAAGTGGAGCGGCGCACTCAAAAATGGCGGATCGGGGGTCAAGTAAGCGCTGCACACTCTGACATAACGATCTGCATAATCTCCATAATGATAGGCAAGTGCACACATCAGCAGCAATGCCGTCCAGCCGAAAAAATGGCAGCCATCGCAGGACCCGCCAGCAGCGGGCGGATGTACAGCGGCCGGCATTTTTCTTCCCCCAATCAGGCTTTAAAGGCCGGGGCTAAACACCCAGATTTCTAGGCAAATAATTCTGCAGTTGTAATAGTGGAGATTTGCCACAAGGTGACAGAATTGTACCCAGGTCCAATTGGAAACTCTGAAGTCAATTTCAATAAATATGTTTTATTGAAGCTGATTATTTTCTGTACCTGCCCATGACATTTTAATGATCTATGTACATAGACCCCCAAGTTTCTTTGGACCCTCACTGTTTCTAACTTTTCAACATTTAGAAAGTACTCTTCTATCCTTTTTAGGTCCAAAATGGATGACTTCACATTTGCCTACAGTGAAATCCACATGCCACAGTTTTACCCACTCAATTAATCTATTAATATCTCTATGTCTTCTGTTGGCTTTCTCAAAGTGGCCCTGCAAAGGAAAGTTAGGTTATCCAGCCTAATGATCACAAGCAGTACATCACTTATGGAAACTGGAAGGAAACCATTGAGGGGCAAGTACAAATTCAAAACACCATGTCAATTTTTTGGACAGTTTTGACTTGCATTTTAAAAGTTATATTATTGGCAGAAATTCCAGCCTCACCGGGTCCGTACGGAATACGTACGGGCCCAGCGAGGCCTTGCAAAAGCCGTTTTTTGGCACGCAATGCACATGCACCGAAAACCGTTTTTGCTGATCTGTCAAGATATCTCTTGACAGATCCTCCGCATCCCCGGGAGAAGGACATCTGCGCGGGCGAGATTGGGCTATTTGTCCAACTCTTGCCCAGCGAATGTCCTTCAAATTCTTGCACCTGGTAAAAGCACGTGCAGAGTTTACTTTTACCAGTGTAAAAGTTAAAAAAAATATAAAAATAAAATTTAAATACACATTTTTATAATAAAAACCTTGTCCACTAAGGCAAGTTTATTTTAAACCCTATTAAAACACACAAAAAAAAATACCCCAAATATATATTTTTTCTAAAACATTTAACTTTAAATTCAATTAATTTTAAATGTGTGGTGTTTTTATTTATTTATTATGTTGTGTTTGGGTGTTTTCGGGGGTTATTTTCATTGATAGCAATGGGAACTCGTAAAATCGGAGTTCCCTTTACTATCAATGAGAATACTGTACAGTGATTGGTGGTCCAGGTCCACGTGACTCCTCCAGCTTCTCCGTCCGTATCTGGAAGACGTGGAAGTGCTGCAAAGTGCGTGGAAAGAAGGTCTCTGACCAGAATCCAAGGCGTCTCCGGGACCACCGGGTACATTCGTAGAGAAATTTCGGGTCAGAGGCATTCGTCTGACAGAAGTCTCCGACCGGAATTTCAGGGCCAATATCTGGCTCAGACTTTATATCTGTCCCAATTTCCACAAAAGAAATATATTAGTAGCTTTGCGCAAAGGAGTAATATGCGTATTGAAAAGACTCACATCAACATCTGGTCGTGCCATTATTTCTTCCACTTTCGCAACATCGCCATTAGCTGCAGCTTTAACAAGTTCTTCATTGATGTCTCCAGATTCTTGCGTTTCAAATAGTTTTTTCAACAGTTGGGATAGACGCTCTGACGGAACAAAAAACGTCAAACAGAATACAATAAAATATAGCGTTAAGACTGCAATCCAACAAATCATAAAAGTTGTTTTGTTATTTTTTTCATTTCCCCATGAAGACAAGCATAGGATGGGAAGAGAGTAGCAAGTAAATTATAACATTCCATCATCTTGGAGCCCTGGGAATCGAGAAGGGCAGCAAGTAGTACTGGAAGTCTTAGGGTTTGAAACATAGAAAAATAGAAAATAGGTGCAGGAGTAGGCCATTCGGCCCTTCGAGCCTGCACCGCCATTCAATATGATCATGGCTGATCATGCTACTTCAGTACCCCATTCCTGCTTTCGCTCCATACCCCTTGATCCCTTTAGCCGCAAGGGCCACATCTAACTCCCTTTTGAATATATCTAACGAACTAGCCTCAACAACTTTCTGTGGTAGAGAATTCCACAGGTTCACCACTCTCTGGGTGAAGAAGTTTCTCATCATCTCGGTCCAAAATGGCTTACCCCTTATCCTTAAGACTGTGACCCCTGGTTCTAGACTTCCCCAACATCTGGAACATTCTTCCTGCATCTAACCTATCCAATCCCGTCAGAATTTTATATGTTTCGATGGGATCCCCTCTCATTCTTCTAAATTCCAGTGAATATAAGCCTAGTCGATCCAGTCTTTCCTCATATGTCAGTCCTGTCATACCAGGAATCAGTCTGGTGAACCTTCGCTGCACTCCCTCAATAGCAAGTATATCCTTACACAGATTAGGAGACCAAAACTGTACACAATATTCAAGGTGTGGCCTCACCAAGGCCCTGTACAACTGCAGTAAGACCTCCCTGCTCCTCTACTCAAATTCTCTCGCTATGAAGGCCAACATGCCATTTGCCTTCTTCATCGCCTGCTGTACCTGTATACCAACTTTCAATGACTGATGTACCATGACACCCAGTCTCGTCGCATCTCCCCTTTTACTAATCTGTCACCAGATAATAATCTGCCTTCCTGTTTTTACCACCAAAGTGGATAACCTTTCATTTAACTACATACCGTATCTGCCATGTATTTGTCTACTCACCTAACCTGTCCAAGTCATCCTGCAGCATCTTAGCATCCTTCTCACAACTCACACTGCCACCCAGCTTAGTGTCATCTGTAAACTTGGAAATATTACATTCAATTCCTTTGTCTAAATCATGTGTATTGTAAATAGCTAGGGTCCCAGCACTGAACCTTGTGGTACCCAATTAGTCATTGCCTGCCATTCTGAAAAGGACCCGTTTATTCCCACTCTTTACTTCCTGTCTGCCAACCAGTTCTCTATCCACGTCAGTAAATTACCCCCAATACCATGTACTTTAATTTTGCACACTAATCTCTTGTGTGGGACCTTGTCAAAAGCCTTTTGAAAGTCTAAATACACCACATCCACTGGCTCCCCCTCGTCCACTTTACTAGTTACATCCTCAAAACATTCTAGAAGATTTGTCAAGCATGATTTCCCTTTCATAAATCCATGCTGACTTGGACCGATCCTGTCACTGCTTTCCAAATGCGCTGCTATTACATCTTTAATAATTGATTCCAACATTTTCTCCACCACCGATGACAGGCTGACCGGTCTATAATTCCGTGTATTCTCTCTCCCTCCTTTTTTAAAAAATGTGGGGTTACATTAGCTACCCTCCAGTCCACAGGAACTGATCCAGAGTCTATAGAATGTTGGAAAATGACCACCAATGCATCCACTATTTCTCGGACCACTTCCTTAAGTACTCTGGGATGCAGACAATCAGGCCCTGGGGATTTATCAGCCTTCAATCTCATCAATTTTCCTAACACAATTTTTTGACGAATAAGGATTTCCTTTAGTTCCTCATTCTCGCTAGACCCTCGGTCCCCTAGTATTTCCGGAAGGTTATTTGTGTTTTCCTTAGTGAAGACAGAACCAAAGTATTTGTTCAATTGGTCTGCCATTTCTTTGCTCCCCATTATAAATTCGCCTGATTCTGACTGTAAGGGACCCACATTTGTCTTCGCTAATCTTTTTCTCTTCACATATCTGTAGAAGCTTTTGCGGTCAGTTTTTATGTTCCCTGCAAGCTTACTCTCATTCTATTTTCCCCCTCCTAATTAAACCCTTTGTCCTGTTCTGCTGAATTCTAAATTTCTCCCTGTCCTCAGGTTTGGAACATTGGCATGTGTTGAGAGATAAATTATGACTTCCTGCTGGTTTTCGGGGTGTGTGCAGATTAAAGCACCAATCTGTAATGCTGGCTGAAAGGTCATTCAAATTTCTATTTTGCCTAGTTACTGATCAATTCATTGCCTTTGCTGTGGAAAACAACCTTTAAGGAAAGCTCAATTTCTATCGCCTATTATGTGACTGATTCAATGTTTCTACTGTGAAAAGGTATCAATTACAAAACTGATACATAAGCTGAACACTGGACAAAGACTCTATGTATGCACGCCAATCACATTATGGAGAGAACCCTTAATTTAAGTATTTTACAGAGGCTTAATGATCTTTGTATTCAACTTATGTGCATTCTACCAGCATCTTCCATGCCCAGTTATCTAAGAAGCAAGAATCCAATGCAAGTCTGTTCTCAAGTCACACCTGGCAATTTTTTTAGCATCTTTCTAACACTTTGCTTCATTCAGGCTCCTCTCACCCTTTCTCTGCTCTTCCCTGCCTTCACTGGTCGGCTGCTCGGCAGCCAGTGCTCGGCACTTTGACTTTTGGCCGCTTCGATCACTTCCATTCTCAACTTCCCACCCGATGTGCCGGCCACTTACTAGCCCATTCTTGGCTATCAGCCTGCTCCACACAGTCCAGTGACATTTCAGGCCTGGACCTCCCAATTTTGCTGTGCCACTATTTTCTCCTTACATCCAAGGCCTGCATTTCACAGTCTGAGGGGTCACTTTCACTTTTTAGTAACAGTGCTATATGCACTAAAATGTAAATATAATGAAGGGAAAGAGGTCGTCAGTGGGCTGGGGACATTAAGGGGCAGAGTGAAATGTTAAATAGGCTAAAGGCACAAGGCTATTTAAAAAGGGGCACAGCCAAATGTTAGGGAAGTGCAGGAATAAAGAGGGATTTTAGGGGCAATACACAAAGTTCATCATCATCATCATCATCAGCAGTTCCTCAGAATCGAAGAAGACTCGCGTCCACTCTTAAAATGAGTCCTTAGGTGACTGAACAGTCCAATACGAGAACCACAGTCCCTGTCACAGGTGGAACAGACAGTCGTTGAGGGAAAGGGTAGGTAGGACTGGTTTGCTGCACGCTCTTTCCGCTGCCTGTGCTTGGCAATGAGACTCGAGGTGTTCAGCGCCCTCCCAGACACACTTCCTCCACTTAGGGCGGTCTTTGGCCAGGGACTTACAGGTGTCTACCTTCCGAGTAGAGTGCTTGCTTTGGGAGTCTTGTGTCAGGCATGTGGACAATGTGGCCTGCCCAGCAGAGCTGATCAAGTGTGGTCAGTGCTTCAATGCTTCAATGCTGGGGATGTTGGTCTGGTCGAGGACGCTAGCGTTGGTGCATCTGTCCTTCCAGGGGATTTGCAGGATCTTGGAGACATCGTTGATGGTATTTCTCCAGCGATTTGAGGTGTCTACTGTATATGGTCCATGTCTCTGAGCCATACAGGAGGGCGGGTATTACTACAACCCAGTAGACCATGAGTTTGGTGGCAGATTTGAGGGCCTGATCTTCATCAGGCAGCCAAAGACTGCACTGAAGGCAGTGTTGAATCTCGTCGTCAATGTCTGCCTTGTTGATAAGAGGCTCCCAAGGTATGGGAAATGGTCCATGTTGTCCAGGGCCACCGTGGATCTTGGTGACTGGGGAGGCAGTGCTGTGCGGCGGCGACAGGTTGGTGGAGGATCTTTGTCTTACGGATGTTTAGTGTAAGGCCCATGCTTTCGTACGCCTCAGTGAAGGTGTTGACAATGACTTGGAGTTCAGCCTCTGAATGTGCGTAGACACGGGCGTCGTCCACGTACTGTAGTTCGACGACAGAGATTGGGATGGTCTTGGATCTGGCCTGGAGACGATGAAGATTGAACAGGTTCCCACTGGTTCTGTAGTTTAGTTCCACTCCAGCATGGAGTTTGTTGACGGAGGTGGAGCATGGCAGCGAGGAAGATTGAGAAGAGGGTTGGCGCGATGACGCAGTCCTGTTTGACCGTGGTCCAGATGTGGATTGGGTCTGTGATGGAATCCGTTGGTAAGGATCACGGCCTGCATGTCGTCGTGGAGCAGGTGGAAGATGATGATGAACTTTTGGGGGCAGCCGAAACGGAGGAGGATGCTCCATAGACCCCTGCGGTTGACAGTGTCAAAGGCCTTTGTAAGGTTGAAGGCGGCCATGTATAAGGGCCCTGCATTTCCCTGCAGTTGTCACGCTGTAAAAATCATGTCCGTTATACCCCGTAGGGGACGAAATCCTCACTGTGACTCCGGGAGGAGCTCCTCAGCCACAGGGAGAAGACGGTCAAGGAAGATTCTAGCGACGACTTTCCCAGTGACTGATAACAGGGAGATTCCTCTGTAGTTGCCGCAGTCGGATTGTCCCCTTTTTTTAAAGATGGTCACAATCACTGCATCTCTGAGACCTCCTAGCATGCTCTCCTCCCTCCAGATAAGAGAGAGGTCATGCATTCACGCCAACAGTGCTTCTCCGCCATACTTCAGTTGCTGCAGGAGGAGAAGAGGCTCAGATGCCAAAGGAGGGAAGAGGCCGAGTCGCCGCTGGAGAAGAGGTCCGGTCGCTCGGACGCTGCAGGAGGGAAGATGCTCAGTCGCCACTGGTTGGAGGGTCGTCCGGTCGTCGCCGACAGGTGGAGGCTCGGAGGGAAAGCTCGCGCCTGAGGTAGGCCCAAATTTGTGGGATTTGTGTTTTAGGGCAAGAAATGCACCCCCTATTAGGGCCGATTAAGACCAGGGGAAGCTTAAACAATGGAAGGGAGGGTGGGGGGGGGGGGAAGATTGGGGGTGAAAAGATGTTAGATGGCAAAAGATGGTTGTTTGACAGGGGAGCTGCCACCCCGACGGCCATCTTGCTAGTTATGTTGCACCAATATTTTGAGTTACATGAATTATGAGCTGCAATTACAATACACACATTGCTGTGGAGCAGAGGTAGGGTGAGCTCTACATGTGCATAATGAAATGCACTGTTTACAAACATTCAACTATTGGTGACATTTTCAGTGACTACAACAAAATTAATTTAAAAAAACATTTCTTGGAAGTGTTCTGACTTTCACCGATGCTGAACTTCAGGGACAGCAATAAACTGCCTTTTCAATACCAAGTATATAAAAAAAGAAAAACTTGGATTCTTATGACTCCTTTCACAACCACTGGACGCCTCAAAGCGCTTTACAGACAATGAAGTACTTTTGGAGTATAGTCACTGTTGTCATGTAGTAAATGCGGTGGCCAATTTGTGCACAAGCAAGCTCCCACAAACAGCAATGTGATAATGACCAAATAATCTGTTTTTTTTGTTATGTTGATTGAAGAATAAGTATTGGCCAGGACACCGGGGATAATTCCCCTGCTCCTCTTCGAAATAGTGCCATGGGATCTTTTATGTCCACTTGAGAGAGCAGGCAGGGGGGGGCCGCCGTTTAACGTCTCATCCAAAAGACGGCACCTCAGACAGTGCAGTGCTCCCTCAGCACCGCACTGGAGTGGATTCTTTTGTGCTCAAATATAACTGCGGTATAAAATAAGCAAACAAATAGAAATGGAAACAACACTTGTACAGAAGATGATATGTACCACCAGATGCATTGCTCACTGCAGATCCAGCTGATGCCACCTTAGTAACAGCTGCAGGGTTGTATGTCCACGATGTCCCACAAACTTCTACTTTCAAGTCACTGTCAGAGTAAATCTGCTGGACACGTCCCACTTTCCCCAAAGTCTGTATTAAAACAAAAAAGTTTTAACAGTTTAGACAATATGCTAGTGCTCTCAGTGCTGGTGGTGAAAAGAATTCACTATTTTCAATACAGTACTTAATTTGCACCTGTACTCGATAGTAGCTGAATCTGGTAATGGAGCATTTTACTTTCAAAGCATCCTGATCATATTGGTGTATTCCTGATTCTGATATCCAAACTCTCCAATCGTGACAAAATTTCAAAACTACCGCCGTTTTAGGCTGTTAAAAGGTCATATACGACATCACTATTTCTGTGCGGTATATTTTCTAAAAGATTCTGAACACTGAACAGAGGAACATAAGCAAAATACTGAGGATGATGGAAATCGGAAATAAAAATATTGGAAATCATCAACAGGTCGAGCAGTATCTGTGAAGAGAGAAACAGAGCTAACGTTTCAGGTCGATGAACTTTCATCTGAACTGGAAGAGGTTAAGAGATTTAACTGTTAAATAGCTAATTTTTTCCAGTTCTGATGACAGCAGCGTCCTTTGGCCAGTATTTACGGTGGGTATGACGGCATCCTTACATGATGGGGATCCTCCTTTGCGAACTGCTCTTTGATGCTACGTACTCTATGGCAGTGTAATGGCACAGATGATCCGCACCATCTTGGAAATCCCAATTGCTGGCACAGTGCCAACTGCCCAGCAATTACATATGAAAAATTTATAGCTGATGCAAATAGTTGCAGGGCCTGTTTGCATCAGCATAAGCGGATTTGATAGAGACAGTTACGCATTCTATTAGCTCCGGAATGTGATGGAATGAATTGTGAAACTGTCCAAAACACCTCCAATGATTAATGTACACATTTTTTAGATCCAGGCTACTAACGCCATCATATTACTATACCAGCGCAGATTATATCTGCGCAGAACACTTTAAATCACTGTTTCTGTGCTTTTACAATAACTAATCCTACATCTTCAAATCTTTGTTTGGGTTCTGTTGCATTTGTTTGTATCACCTAACCATGTTAACATCGTCAGATATTTACACTTCTTATAGATGTATTTTTATACGAAATTTCACAGAGCTTGAACAATTTATCAGAACTCTAATTCTTAAATGGGGGAGGGGGGGGCGCGGCAAGGTGCTTGCATGCAACCTGTTCTTCAATTACAAAAAATGTAGTAGGAAACTCTGGGGAGTGCAGCCAGAGCCAAGACCCCGGCACCACAGGTGGCTCAGCTGCACAGGGAGGGGTGGAAGGATGGAAGAGCTATAGTAGTAGGGGATTCAATAGTCAGGGGAGCAGACAGGTGTTTCTGCGGCCACAGACGTGACTCCAGGATGCTATGTTGCCTCCCTGGTGCCAGGGTCAAGGATGTCACCGAGCGGCTGCAGGACATTCTGGGGACCAATGACATCGGTAGAAAGAGGGATGAGGTTCTGCAGGCAGAGTTTAGGGAGCTAGGAGAGAGATTAAAAAGCAGGACCTCAAAAAGGAAGCAATCTCTGGATTACGCCTGGTGCCACGAGCTAGTGAGTACAGAAATAAAAGGATAGAGCAGATGATAACAATATCCCGACAGTGGATAGTCTTGGAGCTATGGGCCCAAATTTCCCCAGCCGCCGAGAGCAGCGTAGTTAGGGGTAGCACGCCGACTTCGAGAGTCAAAAAAAGCGCCAAAAATTTACCGATTAATTTGGCCGCTCCCTCGTCGTCCGGATCCATTGGCGTGGCGCTGCAGAGTATGGCGGGGGGGGGCGGTGGGGGGAGATCCGCGGCGGGGGGGCGGGGCTTGGGCCCAGCGTTGTGTGGAGTGCCGACAGGGAGACCCATGTCCGTTTGAGCGTGCGCGCATGTGCAATGGGTGGTTCAGCGTGCACGCATGCGCAGTGCAACAGGAAGCTTGGAAATCATCCAATTAATGGGAGAGCGTCCTCAGTATCATTGGTCATGGAGCATATATAAAGGTACGGTTTAAGTATTGATTTTTGGGTGGCTGAGGGAGTGGAAAGGAGTGCTGGATAGGTTGAAGAAAGTTGAGTAGTGTGATTTTTGAACATTACCTGAGTGAGAGTCCAATAGACGAATGGCGCAAGAGCGTGCAAGACGAACAAAGAATTTCCTCCATGAGGAAGTGGAGAAACAAGTGACTGTAATTGAGGAGCAATGGCTGGAGCTGGATATCAGCAAGAGTGGTCCATCAAAAGTCTCGCCCAAGGAAACGAGAAAAAGAGGGAACCTAGTTGCAGAAGAATACTCCGCAGGGGGTTCAATATCGCAAGATCTGGAAGCCAGTGCAAGAAGAAATGGCAGGACATTGGTCAAGTAGTGAGTGTAAGTAATATCTTCATTTTTAAATTGAATTGCAATGGAAAATGTGAGCATCTGTATGTGTCCCACCCATCAGAAGCGCACCATGTCTGAAAATTAATATTTTCAGCTTTGCGGAAGAAATTGGCCCACAACAAAAGGGAAAGACTTAGAACAGAACAACCCCCTGGAAGAGAGGATTACTGCCTTGCTGAGTCGCACCGGCAGAAAAAGAATCAGCTCTGCACAAGCTGGACCCACATGCGAGGGTGAGGGTGAGGGTGAGTCATTAAAATGCATGGTCGCCCTTCAAATCAACCTGCTGACTGGCCTGCTACACGTCAGACTACTCATGGCACCCATCCTTCCCCCTCCTGTGCTGCTAACCATTTGACTGTTCTGCTGTATTTTGCAGAAGACGAGGACACTCCTCAATATCCTGAAGATCCACCAGAGGATCCAGATGTGCGCGCTCCAGACTAAGGCAGGTGGGGGGAGGAGGGGTCCATGGAAATGTGTGCACGGGAGAATGCTGACCGCGATATGGATCAGACCATAGTACAGGGCATCACACTGCCAGAAACCTCTATGAGCTCCTCGGCAACATTCCATGGGTTCACACCTTCCGAGGTTGCGGGTCCCAGTGGTGGTCGTGAAATGCAACTTGGGACACCCAGTCCCAGCCAGCGCCTCACACTGGAGGGGTGCCACTCGGCAGACACACGGCGAGGGGAAGGAAAAGTCGACCAGTCTCTCCTGAGATGCAGCCCTTAGCAGAGATTAATCAGGTTCTGTCATTGGGTGAGGTCAATGGTCTCAAGATCACTTGTGGCGGCCGTCAGTGGGGTGCGTGATGAGGTAGCGACACTGTCTGGTGAAATCTCTGCACTGGGATGGGAACTGAGGGCGGGCATTTCAAAGGGTGTGCAAACGATGGCAGATGCCATGAGGGAGCTAGCTTCTGCAATAAGGGCACAAAGGCCGGATACTCAAATGCCACTCCCACTTCAATCCAAGCACCAGCCACCGGTCAGACCCAAGCCGGGCCCCCAACCCCACCACCATCACTGACCCTATGAGGAAGTGCACTTCCCCCGAGATGTGGGTGAGGGATAGGTACAGCCTTTCTTTGTTGTTGTTGTTGTTGAAGTGCACTGTAAAATAGCCAATAAAAGATATTTTGCATTAAAACTGAATCATGCTCCATTAGGACCAGGCAGCATTTAGGGACAACTGTAAAAAGTAAAAATCACTCACCCCTACAGTCATGCGTACCTGCCGCCCCTAGCCCTGGCGGGAGGGCTAGCCGGTGCGTTCTGCAGTCGGCAAAGTAGGACTGCTCTATTTTCAGTAGCTGATTTATCGTTCATTTATTTTTGATGATGTTGTGCAGCTGTTGTGCTGAAGATGTTGTGATGTTGTGAAGGTGTTTAGTGCTTTAGAATCCTCTAACTCACCTCGCACCCCCCACCCCAACCCTCTCTGGCTACCTGCGCTGATTTCTTAAATATAGGTAAGGTTTTTCTGTGCCTACAAAAGTGGCCATATACACTGCCCTAAGTTAAGTTTGGAGTGACTTTTAGCTGCCCAAATTTGATTCTATGGCCAGAAGAGGTGTAAGTGGCTTGTCACGCCCCCTTTTGGAGAGAACAAACTAAACTACAAAAAATCCTAACTAACTGACTTACACTGGAGCAAGTTAAATGGGGAAATTTGCGATTTTTAATTTACTCCAAAAAAAGTTACTTACTCCAAAAATAACGGGCAACTCTTGGGGAAATTTGAGTCCTTAAGGGTGGGGGGGGGGGGGGAGGAACTTAACACAATCACAAAGGAAGTGGTACTCAGTAAGATAATGGGATTAAAGTCAGATAAATCCCCTGGACCTGATGGCTTGCATCCTAGGGTCTTAAGAGAAGTAGCGGCAGGGATTGTGGGTGAATTGGTTGTAATTTACCAAAATTCCTGGATTCTGGGGAGGTCCCAGCAGATTGGAAAACTGCAAATGTAACGCCCCTATTTAAAAAAGGAGGCATTCAAAAAGCAGGAAACTATAGACCAGTTAGCCTAGTGTGGTTGGGAAAATGTTGGAGTCCATTATTAAAGCAGCAGTAGCTGGACATTTGGAAAAGCAAAATTCGGTCAGGCAGAGTCAGCATGGATTTATGAAGGGAAAGTCATGTTTGACAAATTTGCTGGAGTTCTTTGAGGATGTAATGAACAGAGTGGATAACGGGGAATCAGTGGATGTGGTGTATTTGGACTTCCAGAAGACATTTGACAAGGTGCCACATAAAAGGTTACTGTACAAGATAAAAGTTCACAGAGTTGGGGGTAATATATTAGCATGGATAGAGGATTGGCTAACTAACAGAGAACAGTGAGTCGGGATAAATGGTTCATTCACTGGTTGGCAACCAGTAACTAGTGGGGTGCCGCAGGGATCAGTGCTGGGACCCCAACTATTTACAATCTATATTAACGACTTGGAAGAAGGGACGGAGTGTAACATAGCCAAGTTTGCTAATGATACAAAGATGGGAGGAAAAGCTATGAGTGAGGAGGACACAAAAAGTCTGCAAAAGGACATGGACAGGCTAAGTGAGTGGGCAAAAATTTGGCAGATGTAGTATAATGTTGGAAAGTGTGAGGTAATGCATTTTGGCAGAAAAAAAATCAAAGAGCAAGTTATTATTTAAATGGAGAAAGATTGCAAAGTGCCGCAGTACAGCAGGACCTGGGGGTACTTGTGCATGAAACACAAAAGGATAGTATGCAGGTACAGCAAGTGATCAGGAAGGCCAATGGTATCTTGGCCTTTATTGCAAAGGGGATGGAGTATAAAAGCAGGGAAGTCTTACTACAACTGTACAGGGTATTGGTGAGGCCACACCTGGAGTACTGCGTACAGTTTTGGTCTCCGTATTTAAGGAAGGATATACTTGCATTGGAGGCTGTTAGGAGAAGGTTCACTAGGTTGATTCCGGAGATGAGGGGGTTGACTTGAGGATAGTTTGAGCCAATACACTTTGGAGTTCAGAAGAATGAGAGGTTATCTTATTGAAACATATAAGATAATGAGGGGGCTCGACAAGGTGGATGCGGCGAGGATATTTCCACTCACAGGGGAAACTAAAACTAGGGGACATAGTCTTAGAATAAGGAACCGCCCATTTAAAACTGAGATGAGGAGAAAGTTCTTCCCTGAGGGTTGTAAATCTATGGAATTCTCTTCTCCAGAGAGCTGTGGAGGCTGGCTCATTGATTATATTTGGCAGAGAGAGACAGATTTTTGAGCGATAAGGGAGTAAAGGGTTATGGGGAGCGCAAGTGGAGCCGAGTCCATGTTCAGATCAGCCATGATCTTAGTGAACGGCAGAGCAGGCTCGAGGGACTAAATGGCCTTATCCTGCTCCTATTTCTTATGTTATGAAACGCGGCGCTTCCACTGATTGGAGCACCAGGCCCATGTGATCCTAGGTACGCTTCCGCACACGCTGCATCTTTGGGCCATTACGCTGCCCTCGAATACGCAGCATTGAAGAGCAAGTTCACGAAGGAGAGTCACCATCAGGCAAGTTCGTATTCTATTCAGATGTCGGCAACGGACTCCATAGGTATGTTCACAACCACAAAATCTGCCTCCTTATAACATTGATAGTTTTCAAAAGCCCAACTGAAACTCAACTTTTTCTGTTGCAGCCACACATTACTCAGGAAATAACAGAGCATTGTCCTGGAAACAGCAAACTGAGCTCTGAGTGTAAATAACAAAAACAGAGGAGGGAGAAAGGAGACGAAACTGAAAGGAATAAAAAGAGCAGCTGAGGAGCAGACTCGATTCGCAATTCAGAGGGCAGCTGTCCTCTATCATTTGACAACAAACTGAATTTATACTCCATGCGGTATCAAACTGAAGCAGTGGAAGTCTACTCCTTCTAAAGAGTCTCTTTCATTTTTATTCCAGATTCAGGTCGAGCCTTTACTCTGCGTTCACACTGCCAGTTTAGCATCTTGCTCCAACACCAACACTAAAATGGCAGAGTAAACGCACTCTAAATGTAGCTAAGAAAATTAATTTCTACTTACAGGGAGCATAGCTTCAGCCCATTCTCCATGACCTCGCTGAAGAAGCTTGATTCTCTCCAAGTCATAACAGATTTGAACTAGGTCGCCAACATTAAACTGTGAAGATCCACCTTCTGCTCCCTGAACTCCATCTCCACTTCTAACCGCATTAGCCTTAGTAAGAACTGCAGGATTGAATGTCCACCTATGGACATAAAAATAAATTTAGAAGCTTGACTTCAAGAACTGAAGTGCCATAAGCTTAGGTCTTGTTTCTGACATCTCTCAATACTGTGCAGTTTTCTCCTCCATACCTGTTGCCACTTGGATACTGTACTACAATGTCATGATCTTCATCAATGCCACAGACTGTGCCAGTGGTGGTTAATGTCTCGAACATACCATCGGTCCAACCACCGTGCCCATGTTGCAACGACTGGACAATTTCTAGATCCAGATCAATATTTACAAGATCGCCAATCTGTAGACCACCAGGGTTCCGACTGCCATTTTGTTCACCTAGTGACATCATTTATTATAAAAAGAAAAATAAATTATAAAGGATGAGTACATACCAATACGTTGAAAAAAAGATATACACAAAACAATGTTTCAAAATAAAAAACTCAATCTTGTAATGTGTGATAGAAAATTGTCTCAACAAAGAAGTGTGCATCAATGCTGACACCTAGTGGTCAAAATTAATGAAATATTTTCATTTCACCCCAGGCATACCACTGATCAAAGTACTGTATTGCCAGAAGAATTTATTGTACAAACTGGTGTTGAATACAATTGTATATAAGTGCATGCGCTTAAGAAAAATACTGCTCAACCTACAGAGCTAGTGTATCTACAGCACTAAATTAATCAGGCACTAGGAAAACTGCAAGAGGAGCAAAATGGTTTAGCAGTTTTTTAGCCACTGTTTTTGCTCTATTTGTGAAACTACCTCATACTATTAGCAGGGTTATTTCAACATCAATCTCTAGATTCAGATCAATACTTACAACTGAACTGGATAACTAAATGAACTGAAATTATGACTAAAAGATCAGTAACTCAAACACATTTTAGATTGCTTTCTTTTTGCCATGTATCTAATAATAGGGTTTAAACAGAAGGAAAAAACTGCAGTCTGGCTGTTTGTCACGACACTGTTATGCAATGCATCATGGTACATCAGTCATTGATGGTAGGCATGCAGGTACAGCAGGCAGTAAAGAAAGCAAATGGCATGCTGGCCTTCATAGCGAGGGGATTTGAGTATAGGAGCAGGGAGGTCTTGCTACAGTTGTACAGGGCCTTGGTGAGACCACACCTTAAGTATTGTGTGCAGTTTTGGTCTCCTAATCCGAGGAAGGATGTGCTTGCTATTGAGGGAGCGAGGGTTCACCAGACTGATTCCCAGGATGGCAGGACTGACATAAGAGGAAAGACTGAATTGGCTAGGCTTATACTCACTGGAATTTAGAAGAATGAGAGGAGATCTCATAGAAACGCATAAAATTCTGACGGGACTGGACAGGTTAGATGCAGGAAGAATGCTTCCGATGTTAAGGAAGTCCAGAACCAGGGGACACAGTCGAAGGATAAGGGATAAGCCATATAGGATCAAGATAAGGAGAAACTTTTTCACCCAGAGTTGTGAACCTGTGGAATTCTCTGCCATAGAAAGTTGTTGAGTCCAATTTGTTGGACATATTCAAAAGGGAGTTAGATGTGGCCCTTACAGCTAAAGGGATCGGGGGTATGGAGAGAAGGCTGGGATGGGGTAGAGGTTGAATGATCAGCCATGATCATATTGAATGGCGGTGCAAGCTCGAAGGGCCGAATGGCCTGCTCCTGCACCCTATTTTCTATGTTTCTAAGTTTCTCTTTTCTAAAGAGTTTAACCTTTTAATGATTTGTTCACCTGTATCCCTAGATCGCTTTGCTATTCTACCCCATTCAACTTCTATGGTACAGGTGATGTTTCTATTTGTCCTACCAAAGAGCATCACCTCACATTTGTCTATGTTAAAGTTCATTTGGCACTTAGTAATATGCTACTTTTTGCAGAATTCTCATGGCACCACCATTCATACATGCCAATCATCTCTTTATGGTGTCTCAAAGGTATAGCTACCTGATAAGTAATGGTTTCATACTGAACTTATGCTCATTAGGAAACTACAAAATTGTCATTTAAAAAAAAATCATTCTCTGAATGTGGGCGACTTTTGGCAAGGCCAACATTTACTGCCCTAGTTGCCCTTGAGAAGGGGGTGGCAAGTCATCTTTTTGAACTACTGCAGTCAATGTGAAGGTACTTTCACAATTTCTGATCATGGTTACTGCCAGGATGTTGATGGTTTGGGATTCAGTGATGCCAAGGGGAAGTGGTTATGTTCTCTCTTGCTGGAGATGGGTTATTGCCTCACACCTGTGTGGCTTTAATGTTATCTACCACTTATCAACCCAAGCCTGGATGTTGTCCAGGTCTTGCAACATCATCATCATAGGCTGTCCCTCGAACGAGGATGACTTGCTTCCACGAGTTCACAGGTGTTTCGATAAAGGACCCGATGTTCCAGTCCTGAACTCCAATTGAGGGGGTGGAAGATGCCTGTGCGTGACTGGAGACCTGCTCTGCTGCACGGACCAAGCACGCACACATATCGCAGTGTGGGCTGGCCCGTGCTGCCCCTGGGCCCTCAGCTCTTCTGGGCCCCGTACCCTCATCTGTCGCTCATCCGCCCCGACCTTCCCACGCCTCTGTACACCTGGGCTCTGCTGATGTTCCTGCCCACGCTCCAAAACGGCGACCAGGGTTTCGATGACGTCACCCATTTGCCCATCTCAAAATCCTTGGAGCAGCTCGCGCTGGAGGTTGAAGTGGTACGCCGCTCCAGCTCTTCTATAGCCCGACCTGCGGAGCTGTTCTCTTGCAGGTCAGAGGGCCACGATCTTGCTACATGCAGCAAATGACTGTTTCATTATCTGAAGAATTGCAAATGGAGCTGAACACTGTGCAATCACATCAATGAGAAGCCCAATTTATGACATTGTGATTGAGGAAGGCTATTGATGACAGTGGAACCTAGACACTGCCCTGCAGAACTTCTGCTGCCATGACTTGGGGTCGAGCTAATTGGCCTCCAGTGGCCATAACCACCTTCCTTTATGTCAGACATGACTCTAGCCACTGGGGAGTTTTCCCTGCAATCCCCATTGACTTGAATTTTACTAGGACACTTTGGTGCCACACTCAGTCAAATGCTGGATTGGGCAGTCACTTTTGCTTCACTTCTAGAATTCAATTTGCCTCCATGTTTGGACCAAGGCTGCAATGAGATGTGGAGCAAAGTGGTTTTGGCGGAATACAAACTGAGCATTGTTCACAATTCCTTCCATCACTTTGCTGATGATTCAGAGTAGGCTGATGGGATGGTAATTGGCTGGGTTGGATTTTACCTGCTTTTTGCGGACGGGTAAATTCTAATGTTGTAGTTGTACTGAACAGCTTACCTAAGGTACAGCTAGTTCTAGAGCACAATTTGTCAGCACAATAGCCGAGATATTGTCAGGGCCTATAGCCTTTGCAGTGTCCAATGCTGTCAATTGTTTCTTGATGTCACATGAGTGAATCAAATTGCCTGAAGACTGGCATCAGTGATGGTGGGGATCTCAGGAGGAAGCCAAAAAGGATCATCCTCTCAGTACTTCTAGCTGAAGATGGTTGTGAACACTTCAGACTTGTCTTCTGCACTCACATCGCGGAGGAAAGGGGTTTTCATGGAGCTGCCTCCCAATATTTGTTCGTCGACCACATTCGCGACTGGATATGGCAGCTTTGACCAGATCTGTTGGTCAAGGGATTGCTTAGCTTTGTCGATAGCATGCGGTTTCCATTGTTTAGCATGTATGTAGTCTTGTGATATAGTTTCACATGGGTGGCACCTCATTTTCAGGTATGCCTGGTGCAGCTCCTGGAATGTTCCACACTCCTCATTTAATCTGTGTTGGTCATCTGGTTCAATGATGACGTTGTAGTGAGGGATTTGCCAGGCTATGGTGTTACAGATTGCGACGGCATACAATTCTGCTGCTGACGACAACTCACAGGGCCTCATGAATGCCTAGTTATGAGCTGCAAGATCTGTTCTTTATATGTTCTGACAAAATGTCATCAACCTGAAACATTAGCTCAATTTCTCGATTGGGAAGTGTTGGTGTTCAGAGAACAGAACAAAAGAAATAGGAGGAGTGAACCACCTGGCCCCTCGAGCCTCCTACGCCATTTAATATCATGGCTGATTTGATCTTGGACTCCGCTCCACTTCCCTGCCCACTCCCTATATAGCCCTTTATTCCTATATCGCTCAAAAATCTGACTATCTCCACCTTAAATATATTCAATGACCTAGCCTCCACAGCTCTCTGGGGCAGAGAATTCCATAGCTTTACAACTCTCTGAAGAAATTCCTCATCTCAGTTTTAAATGGGCGACCTCTTATTCTGAGACTATGTCCCCTAGTTTTAGTTTCCCCTATGAGTGGAAATATCCTCTCTGCATCCATCTTGTCGAGCCCCCTCATTATTTTATATGTTTCGATAAGATCACCTCTCATTCTTCTTAATTCCAGTGCGTATAGGCCCAACCTACCTTCATAAGTCAACCCCCTCATCTCCGGAATCAACCTCATGAACATTCTCTGAACAACCTCCAATGCAAGTATATCCTTTCTTAAATACGGAGACCAAAACTGTACGCAGTATTGCAGGGATGGCCTCACCAATACCCTGTACAGTTGTAGCAGGACTTCTCTGCTTTTATACTCCATCCCTCTTGCAATAAAGGCCAATATTCCCCTGGACCTGATGCCTTACATCCTAGGGTCTTAAAAGAAGTAGCTGCAAAGATAGTGGATGCATTGCTTGTAATCTGCCAAAATTCCCTGGATTCTGCGGCGGTCCCAGCAGATTGGAAAATCGCAAATGTAACGCCCCTATTTAAAAAAGGAGGCAGTCAAAAAGCAGGAACTATAGACCAATTAGCCTAACATCGGTCGTTGGGAAAATGCTGGAGTCCGTCTTCTCAGTGTGGCTGAGGAGCTCCTCCCGGAGTCACAGTGCGGATTTCGTCCCCTACAGGGCACAACGGACATGATTTTTGCAGCGCGACAGCTGCAGAAAAAATGCAAGGAACAGCACCAGCCCTTATATATGGCCTTCTTCGACCTTGCAAAGGCCTTTGACACTGTCAACCACGAGGGTCTATGGAGCGTCGTCCTCCGTTTTGGATGCCCCTAAAACTTCGTCATCATCCTCCACGATGACATGCAGGTCGTGATCCTTACCAACGGATCCATTACAGACCCAATCCACATCCGGACCGGGGTCAAACAGGGCTGCGTCAACGTGCCAACCCTCTTCGCTGCCATATGCTCCACCTCACAGTCAACAAGCTCCCCGCTGGAGTGCAACTAAACTACAGAACCAGTGGGATCCTGTTCAACCTTCATCGTCCCCAGGCCAGGTTCAAGACCACCCCAACCTCTGACGTCGAGCTAAGTACACGGACGACGCCTGCGTCTATGCACATAGAGGCTGAACTCCAGGACGTAGTCGACATATTTACTGAGGAGTACAAAAGCATGGGTTTACGCTGAACATCCGTAAGACAACGGTCCTCCACCAGCCTGTCCTCGCCACACAGCACTGCCCCACAGTCATCAAGATCCACATCGCGGCCCTGGACAACGTGGACCATTTCCCATACCTCAGGAGCCTCTCATCAACAAGAGCAGACATTGATGATGAGATTCAACACCGCCTCCAGTGCGCCAGTTCAGCCTTCGGCCGCATGAGGAAAGAGTGTTTGAAGACCAAGCCTTCAAATCTACCACCAAGCTCATGGTCTACAGGGCTGTAGTAATACCCGCCCCTCCTGTATGGCTCAGAGACCTGGACCATGGTACAGTAGACACCTCACGTCACTGGAGAAATACCACCAACAATGTCTCCGCAAACTCCTACAAATCCCCTGGGAGGACAGACGCACCAATGTTAGCGTCCTTGACCAGGCCAACATCCCCAGCATTGAAGCAATGAGCACACTTGATCAGCTCCGCTGGGCAAGCCACATTGTTCACATACCAGACACGAAGCTCCCAAAGCAAGCGCTCTACTCGGAACTCCTTCATGGCAAACAAGCCAAAGGTGGGCAGAGGAAACGTTACAAGGACACCCTCAAAGCCTCCTTGATAAAATGCAACATCCCCTCCGACACCTGGGAGTCCCTGGCCAAAGACTGCCCGAAGTGGCGGAAGTGCATCCGGGAGGCACTGAGCACCTCGAGTCTCATTGCCGAGACCATGCAGAAATCAAGCGCAAGACAGCGGAAAGAGCGTGCGGCAAACCTGTCCCACCCACCCTGTCCCACCTGTGACGGGGACTGTGGTTCTCGTATTGGACTGTTCAGCCACCTAAGGACTAATTTTTAGAGTGGAAGCAAGTCTTCCTCGATTCTGAGCAACTGCCTAGGATGATGATGATGCTGGAGTCCATTATTAAGGAAGCAGTAGCGGGACATTTGGTAAAGTATGATTCAATCAGAGTCAGCATGGTTTTATGAAAGGGAAATCATGTTTGACAAATTTGCTGGAGTTCTTTGAGGATGTAACGAGCAGGGTATGTTTGGATTTCCAGAAGGCATTCGATAAAGTGCCACATAAAAGGTTACTGCACAAGATAAGAGCTCACAGGGTTGGGGGTAATACATTAGCATGGATAGAGGATTGGCTAACTAACATAAAACAGAGAGTCGGGATGAATGGATCATTTTCCGGTTGGCAAACAGTGGGGTGCTGCAGAGATCGATGCTGGGTCCTCAACTATTTACAATCTATATTAATGACTTGGATGAAGGGATAGAGTGTAATGTAGCCAAGTTTACTGATGATACAAAGATGGGTGGGAAAGCAAATTGTGAAGACACAAAAAATCTGCAAAGGGATATAGACAGGCTAAGTGAGTGGGCAAAAAATTGGCAGATAGATTATAATGTGGGAAAATGTAAAATTAACCACTTTGGCAGAAATAATAGAAAAGCAAATTATAATTTAAATGGAGAAAAATTGCAAAGCGCTGCAGTACAGAGAGACCTGGGTGTCCTTGTGCATGAAACACAAAACATTAAGTGTGCAGGTACAGGAAGTAATCAGGGAGACAAATGGAATGTTGGCTTTTATTGCAAGGGGGATAAAATATAAAAGCAGAGGAGTCCTGCTACAACTGTACAGGGTATTGGTGAGGCCACACCTGCAGTACTGCGTAGTTTTGGTCTCCATATTTAAGGAAGGATATACTTGCATTGGAGGCTGTTCAGAGAAGGTTCACTAGATTGATTCCGAAGATGAGGGAGTTGACTTATGAGGATAGGTTGAGTAGATTGGGGCTAGACACATTCGAGTTCAGAAGAATGTGAGGTGATCTTATTGAAACTTATAAGATAATGAGGGGGCTCAACAAGGTGGATGCAGAGAGGATATTTCCACTCATAGGGGAAACTAAAACTAGGGGGCATAGTCTTAAAATAAGTGGCCGCCCATTTAAAACTGAGATGAGGGGAAATTTCTTCTCTCAGAGGGTTGTAAATTGATGGAATTCTCTGCCCCAGAGAGCTGTGGAGGCTGGCTTATTGAATATATTTAAGGCGGAGAGAGACAGATTTTTGAGCGATAAGGGAGTAAAGGGTAATGGGAGCGGGCAGGGAAGTGGAGCTGAGTCCATGATCAGATCAGCCATGATCTTATTTAATGGCAGAGAAGGCTCGAGGGGTCAAATGGCCTACGCCTGCTCCAATTTCTTTTGTTCTTATGTTCTAACATTCCATTTGCCTCCCTGATCACTTGCTGTACCTGCATACTCACGTTTTGTGTTTCATGCACAAGGACCCCCAGGTCCCTCTGTGCTGCAGCACTTTGCAATTTTTTCCATTTCAATTATAATTTGCTTCTCTATTTTTTCTGCCAAAGTGGATAACCTCACATTTTCCCACATTATACCCCATCTGCCAAATTTTTACCTGCTCACTTAGCCTGTCTATATCCCTTTGCAGATTTTGTGTGTCCTCCTCACAATTTGCTTTCCCACCCATCTTTGTATCATCAGCAAACTTGGCTACATTACACTCGGTCCCTTCATCCAAGTCATTAATATCCCTGCGGCACCCGACTAGTTGCTGTTTGCCAACCGGAAAATGACCCATTTATCCCGATACACTGTTTTCTGTTAGTTAGCCAATCCTCTATCCATGCTAATGTATTACCCCCAACCCCGGGAACTTTTATCTTGTGCAGTAACCTTTTATGTGGCACATTTGCGGTTTTCCAATCCGCTGAGACCGCCCCAGAATCCAGGGAATTTTGGTAGATTACAACCAATGCATCCACTATCTCTGCAGCCGCTTCTTTTAAGACCCTAAGATGTAAGCCATCAGGTCCAGGAGACTTGTTCGCCTTTAGTCCCATTTTTTTAACCGAGTACTACTTCTTTAGTAATAGTGATTGTATTAAGTTCGTTCCCCTCCTATCGCCCCTTGATTATCCACTATTGGAATGTTTTTAGTGTCTTCTACCATGCAGACTGATACAAAATATTTGTTCAATTTCTGCCATTTCCCTGTTCTCCATTATTAATTCCCAGTCTCATCCTCTAGGAGACCAACATTTACTTTAGCCACTCTTTTCCTTTTTATGTACCTATAGAAACTCTTACTATCTGTTTTTATATTCCGTGCTACTTTACTTTCATAATCTATCTTCTCTCTCTATAATTTTTAGTCGTTCTTTGCTGGCTTTTAAAAGTTTCCCAATCCTCTGGCCTCCCACCATCTTGGCCACATTGTATGCCCTTGTTTTCAATTTGATACCATCCCTCATTTCCTTAGTTAGCCTCGGAGGGTTATCCCTTCTCTTACAGTCTTTCCTCCTCATTCGGATATATTTTTGTTGCAAGTTATGAAATATCTCCTTAAATGTCTGCCACTGCTCATCAACCATCCCATACTTTAATCTATTTTCCCAGTCCACTCTGCCTTCATACCTTAGTAGTCTCCTTTATTTAAGTTTGAGACACTGGTTAGAGATCCAACTTTCTCACCCTCCAACTGAATTTGAAATTCAACCATGTCATGCTCATTCATTCCTGGAGGATCCTTCACTGGGAGATCATTTATTAATCCTGTCTCATTACACAGTACCAGATCTAAAATAGCCTGCTCCCTGGCTGGTTCCGCAACGTACTGTTCAAGGAAACTATGCTGAATACACTCTATGAACTCTTCCTCAAGGCGACTCTGGCCAATTTGCTTTGTCCAATCATTATGAAGGTTAAGATCGCTCATGATTATTGCCATTGCTTTTTTACAAGCCTCTATTATTTCTTGATTTATACACCGTCCAACAGTGTAGCTACTGTTAGAGGACCTATAGACTACACCCACCAGCGATTTTTTTTTCCTTTATTCATTATCTCCACCCAAACTGATTCAACATCTTCTGAGCCAATATCGTTTCTCACTCATGCATTGATCTTATCCTTTATTAATAGTGCTATCCCACCTCCTTTTCCTTTCTGTCTGTCCTTCCAAATTGTCAAATACCCCTGAATATTTAGTTCCCAGTCCTGGTCACCTTGCAACCACGTCTCTGTAATGGCTATCAGATCATACCCATTTGGATCTACTTGTGCTGTCAAATCATCTATTTTGTTGTGAATGCTATGTGCATTCAGATAAAGAGCTTTTAAATTTGTTTTTTTTTAAACCATTTTTTCCTGTTTTGACCCCACTTTCTGATTCACCATTATGTTTATACATTCTGGCCCTTCTTGGTTTTCATTTCCCCCGGTGCTACCCTGCTCTTTTGCCTTCTCCTTATTCTCTGACTTTTAAAATTTTCGCTTGCCTGAATCCTCCCCCCCACTAATTAGTTTCAAGCCCTCTTTGGATGTCCTTGTACACGAATCACTGAAAGTTAACATGCAGGTACAGCAAGCAATTAAGAAAGAAAATTGTATGTTGACCTTTATTGCAAAAGGATTTGAGAGAAGAGTAAAGAAGTCTTAATACAATTATATAGGACCCTGGTGGGACCGCACCTGACTATTGTGTAGAGTTTTGGTCTCCTTACCTGAGGAAGAATATAATTGTGCAATGAAGGTTCACCACACTGATTCCTGGGATGGGGGGTGGGGGGGGGATTGTCCTATGAGGAGAGATTGAGTGGACTTGGCCTATATTCTCTCGAGTTCAGAAGGATGAGAGGTGATCTCATTGAAACATACAAAATTCTTAAGGGCTTGACAAGGTAGATGCAGGGAGGATGTTTCCATTGGCTGAGGAGTCTAGAGCTAGGGGGTCACAGTCTCTGAATAAGGGTCGGCCATTTAGGACTGAGACTTCTTCACTCCGAGGGTGGTGAATCCTTGGAATTCTCTACCCCAGAGGGCTATGGAGGCTCCGTCTTTGAGTATAAGACAGAGATCGATTGATTTTTGGATATTAAGGGAATCAAGGGATAAGGGGAAAGTGGAGTTGAGATAGAAGATCGGCCATGATCTCACTGAATGGCAGAGCAGGCTCGAGGGACTGAATGGCCTACTCCTGCTCTTAATTCTTATGTTATGTTATGTTCTCACTGCATAGATGCTGCCTGATCCTGCTGAGTATTTCCAGCATTTTCTGTTTTCATTTCAGATTTCCAATATCCACAGTATTTTGCTTCTGTTCTTTATTTATGCAACATAGCTTGGTGGTAGTGACATGACATGATGGAGGGTGTGTTTAGGCAGGAGATGCTCTCCCCAAGAGCTGTACGGTAGTCACTCCTACCAATGGTGTTACAGACAGATGTATCTGCAACAGATAGTTTGGTGAGGATGAGGTCAAGTGGGACAATTGTCATTCAAACGTTTTCAGCCAATTCATCTGCACTGAATATAAACCCATTGGAACTTTCTTCAGGTGGCACAATTACTTAACCGCCACCCGGCACTGACCAGCCCCAGGTTGTAGTCATAGAAAAGCAAAATACTACAAGAGCAGGAACTTTGCAATAAAAACAGAAAATGCTGGAAATACTCAAGATGATCAGGCAGCATGTGGAGAGAGAGAAAGAGAGTTAACGTTTCAGGTCGATGACCTTTCATCAGGGATGCTGCCTGACCTGAGTATTTCCAATATTTTCTGGTTTTATTCCAGGTAGTGCAGTCTACTGTTGTTATAATAGCAGATTTTAACACCCAACATCCAACTGCCAA
Source organism: Pristiophorus japonicus (assembly GCF_044704955.1). NCBI lineage: Eukaryota > Metazoa > Chordata > Chondrichthyes > Pristiophoridae > Pristiophorus > Pristiophorus japonicus. The sequence continues at coordinate 372,462,296 of NC_091977.1, forward strand.
TGGCTCCAGGCAGATGAGCACCTGGAAGAGTATGCTGAAACCCTTGTTGGAAGATATCAAAAGGCAAACACCCACAACCTGTAAGCCATGATGCAGCTGCAGTAACATAACGTCAATGAAAGAGCAACATGGGCAGTCTGAAACAACAGCAGGGTTCATCCCTCTGACTCAAGAGTTACCATCATGCATGACGAAGAGAGGAGTGGAGCGGAGCAGTCATTGGAGTTCAGACGATTATCGGCCGATGATGATGGATATAAATCCAGATCCCAGGAGTAAAAAGTCAGTGTGCTAAACCGCTATCTATGTATTCATCTAATTTGCTTGAGTTGTGAGTCCTTCTTATGAAAACATTCTGTAGTTACATACCTAGCACAGGACAGTGATCTCTGTAAAAAGAACCTCCTTTTGCATCCTGGACACATTTCAAGTCAGACTGGTTAAAAGAAGGAAAGAAAATCATATTAATGTTCTTACATAGACACACAAAACACAGGTTAAATAGGAAGGTTTTACTCTCCCACTCTAGTTAATGGTAAAATAGAAAGCAGAACTTCCCTGATGGTTCAGGGCCTTCATCTGTGTGTGGCAGGTCCAATTACTGTTCAATGCTGACTAATCTCAAGCACTGTAGCAGTAGGAGTAGTACAATTGGACTCATCCAGGTTTGGGAAAGGAGGGAAGAGCTGAAAAACAGAGCTATTGTTTTCACTCTTATTATCCAATGAATCAGCTTGAATTGCATGAATGTGGATGCTGGAATAGGGCTTGATCTGGTTTGGCTCTGATACCCGACACAGTCAAATAGCGGGAGTTCGAGGAGGCGGAGCGGCAGCTTGGGGAGGCCTACAAAAGGCCAGCTGGTGCAGCTGCAGGGAGGGAAAGCAAAGAAGTAGAAAGAAATCGAAGGGCGACATCGCAGCCAAGGGGTAAGTGATTGGTGAGTAGTTTTCTTTTTCTTTATCAGTAGGTAACCTTTAGCATTGTTGTTGCCAAATTAAGTTAATCTAAGGGTTAAGTCATGGCAGGAGAGCCCAGGCCCGTGTCATGCTCCTCCTGTGCTATGTGGGAATTCAGGGACGCTTCCAGTATCCCTGATGACTCCATGTTCGGGAAGTGTATCCGGCTGCAGCACCTGACAGACCGCATTGAGGCACTGGAACTGCGTGTGGATTTACTCTGAAGCATCTGCGATGCTGAGGATAGCACGTTTAGTGAGTTGGCCACACCGCAGGTAAAGGGTACACTGCCAGATAGGGGATGGGTGACCAACTGAAAGAGCAGTGGAAGGAAGGTAGTGCAGGGGTCCCCTGCGGTCATCCCCCTGCAAAACAGATACACTGCTTTCGGTACTGTTGAGGGGGATGACTCATCAGGGGAAGGCAGCAGCAGCCAAGTTCATGGCACTGTGGGTGGCTCTGCTGCACAGAAGGGCAGGAAAAAGACTGGGAGTGCTATAGTGATAGGGGATTCTATTGTAAGGGGAATAGACAGGTGTTTCTGTAGCCGCAATCGAGACTCCAGGATGGTATGTTGCCTCCCTGGAGCAAGGGTCAAGGATGTCTCGGAGCGGGACATTTTAAAGGGGGAGGGTGAACAGCCAGTTGTCGTGGTGTATATAGGTACTAACGATATCGGTAAAAAACAGGATGAGGTCCTACAAGACGAACTTAGGGAGCTGGGAGCTAAATTAAAAAGTAAGACCTCAAAAGTAGTAATCTCAGGATTGCTACGAGTGTTACATGCTAGTCAGAGTAGGAATCGCAGGATAGCTCAGATGAATAGATGGCTTGAGGAGTGGTGCAGAAGGGAGGAATTCAAATTCCTGGGACATTGGAACCGGTTCTGGGGGAGGTGGTACCAGTACAAACCGGACGGTCTGCACTTGGGCAGGACCGGAACCAATGTCCGAGGGGGAGTGTTTGCTAGTGCTGTGGGAGAGTGGTTAAACTAATATGGCAGGGGGATGGGAACCTATGCAGGGAGACAGAGGGAAGTAGAAAAGGGGCAGAAGCAATAGAAAGAAGAAAAGTAAAAGTGGAGGGCAGAGAAACCCAAGGCAAAAAGCAAAAAGGGCCACATTACAGCAAAATTCTAAAGGGGCAAAGTGTGTTAAAAAGACAAGCCTGAAGGCTGTGTGCCTCAATGTGAGAAGCATTCGTAATAAGGTGGACGAATTAACTGCGCAGATAGCTGTTAACGGATATGATGTAATTGGCGTCATGGAGACATGACTCCAGGGTGACCAAGGTTGGAAACTCAACATCCAGGGGTATTCAACATTCAGGAAGGATGGACAGAAAGGAAAAGGAGGTGGGGTGGCGTTGCTGGTTAAAGAGGAAATTAACGCAATTGTAAGGAAGGACATTAGCTTGGATGATGTGGAATCGGTATGGGTGGAGCTATGGAATACCAAAGGGCAGAAAGCACTAGTGGGAGTTGTGTACAGACCACCAAACAGTAGTAGTAAGGTTGGGGACAGCATCAAACAAGAAATTAGGGATGCATGCATTAAAGATACAGCAATTATCATGGGCGATTTTAATCTACACATTGATTGGGCTAACCAAACTAGTAGCAATGCGGTGGAGGAGGATTTCCTGGAGTGTATCAGGGATGGTTTTCTAGACCAATATGTCCAGGAACCAACTAGAGGGCTGGCCATCCTAGGCTGGGTGATGTGTAATGAGAAAGGACTAATTAACAATCTTGTTGTGCGAGGCCCCTTGGGGAAGAGTGAACACAATATGGTAGAATTCTTTAAGACGCAGAGTGACACAGTTAATTCAGAGACTAGGGTCCTGAACTTGAGGAAAGGTCACTTCGATGGTATGAGACGTGAATTGGCTAGAATAGACTGGTGAGTGATACTTCAAGGGTTGATGGTGGATAGGCAATGGCAAACATTTAAAGATCACATGGGTGAACTTCAACAATTGTACATCCCTGTCTGGAGTAAAAATAAAACGGGGAAGGTGGCTCAACTGTGGCGAACAAGGGACATGAAGGATAATGTTAAATCCAAGAAAGAGTATATAAATTGGCCAGAAGCAGCAGCAAACCTGAGGACTGGGAGAATTTTATAATTCAGCAGAGGAGGACAAAGGGTTTAATTCAGAGGGAGAAAAGAGTATGAGAGGAAACTTGCTGGGAACATAAAAACTGACTGCAAAAGCTTCAATAGATATCTAAAAAGAGAAAAAGATTAGTGAAGACAAACATAGGTCCCTTGCAGTCAGATTCAGGTGAATTTATAATGGGGAACAAAGAAATGGCGGACCAGTTAAACAAATACTTTGGTTCTGTCTTCACGAAGGAAGACACAAATAACCTTCCGGAAATACGAGGGGACCGAGGGTCTAGTGAGAAAGAGGAACTGAAGGAAATCCTTATTAGGTGGGAAATTGTGTTGGGGAAATTGATGGGATTGAAGGCCGATAAATCCTCGGGGCCTGATAGACTGCATCCAGGAGTATTTAAGGAAGTGGCCCCAGAAATAGTGGATGCAATGGTGATCATTTTCCAACAGTCTATTGACTCTGGATCAGTAACTATGGACTGGAGGGTAGCTAATGTAAAACCACTTTTTAAGAAAGGAGGGAGAGAAAACAGGTAATTATAGACCGGTTAGCCTGACATCAGTAGTGGGGAAAATGTTGGAATCAATTATTAAAGATGAAATAGCAGCGCATTTGGAAAGCAGTGACAGAATCGGTCCAAATCAGCATGGATTTATGAAAGGGAAATCATGCTTGACAAATCTTCTGGAATTTTTTGAGGATGGAACTAGTAGAGTGGACAAGGGAGAACCAGTGGATGGGGTTTATTTGGACTTTCAAAAGGCTTTTGACAAGGTCCCACACAAGAGATTGGTGTGCAAAATTAAAGCACATGGTATTGAGGGTAATGTACTGACGTGGATAGAGAACTGGTTGGCAGACAGGAAGCAGAGAGTCGGGATAAATGGATCCTTTTCAGAATGGCAGGCAGTGTGACTAGTGGGGTGCCGCAGGGCTCAGTGCTAGGATCCCAGCTATTTACAATATACATTAATGATTTAGATGAAGGAATTGAGTGTAATATCTCCAAGTTTGCAGTCGACACTAAGCTGGATGGCAGTGTGAGCTGTGAGGAGGATGCTAAGAGGCTGCAGGGTGACTTGGACAGGTTAGGTGAGTGGGCAAACGCATGGCAGATGCAGTATAATGTGGATAAATGTGAGGTTATCCACTTTGATGGCAAAAACAGGAAGACAGAATATTATCTGAATGGCGGCAGATTAGGAAAAGGGGAGGTGCAACGAGACCTGGGTGTCATGGTTCATCAGTCATTGAAAATTGGCATGCAGGTACAGCAGGCGGTGAAGGCGGCAAATGGTATGTTGGCCTTCATAGCTCAGGGATTTGAGTATAGGAGCAGGGAGGTCTTACTGCAGTTGTACCGGGCCTTGGTGAGGCCTCACCTGGAATATTGTGTTGAGTTTTGATGATCTAATCTGAGGAAGGACGTTCTTGCTACTGAGGTTCACCAGATTGATTCCCGAGATGGCAGGTCTGACATATGAGGAGAGACTGGATCGACTGGGCCTGTATTCACTGAAGTTTAGAAGGATGAGAGGAGATCTCATAGGAACATATAAAATTCTGACGCGACTGGACAAGTTAGATGCAGGAAGAATGTTCCCGATGTTGCGGAAGCCCAGAACCAGGGGACATAGTCTAAGGATAAGGGGTAAGCTATTTAGGACTGAGATGAGGAGAAACTTCTTCACTCAGAGAGTTGTTAACCTGTGGAATTCCCTACCGCAGAGAGTTGTTGATGCCAGTTCATTGGATATATTCAAGGAGAAGTTGGATATGGCCCTTATGGTTAAAGGGATCAAGGGGTATGGAGAGAAAGCAGAAAAGAGGTACTGAGGTGAATGATCAGCCATGATCTTATTGAATGGCGGTGCAGGCTCGAAGGGTCGAATGGCCTGCTCCTGCACCTAATTTCTATGTTTCTATGCTTTTATTTTACTCTCAGGTAAACACTTAAACCAGTTTACTGACTCCGTTTACACCACAATGAGATAATTTAGCACAGAATATTGCAACATTTACATTGGCCAGGATCTTGTGTTGCCATTCACCTTGCTGACAGCTGCCCAAAATGTTTTTGTGGGCTTTAGAGCACAGAGTTGCACTAATTTGACGTCTGTTTTAAGGCCAAGAAGGTTGTTCAGCAGTAATTATTATTTAACACGCCATTAAAACTCACTTACTCCTGAATGCACCAGCCCAAACTTTTTCAGCCATTTTTAGTGCAGAACGAGTGGGAAAGCAGCCAAGTTCCCGCCGTTGCAGTCATTTCAGTATAAAATCTATAGGTGAGGACTGCGACAGCGCATCCAGTGGAGGAGCAGGGTACCGCTGACAAACATCTGGATTTCCGCGGTTAACACATGTGCGCACTCCAGACGTTGCTGTCAGATTTTCTCCGTTATAACGGGGAGCGCTGTTAGCCCCAACGTTATTCTTATTGCAAAATCCGGCCCATTGTTTTACACTGCACATTTTATACCACATCCACACTTCAAACATGAACTATTTCATAAAGTAAAAGATTCTGAAGATTCTTTAACTTCCTCCATTAAATGTTTAGATTCTATTTGTAGTTCCCAAAATGTAATGTTTAGGTTACATTTTAACCTACATTACATCACTTATTGAACAAGAAAGTTGAATACTATTGGGTAATAAACTTATTTCACTCAATGGCAAGTTGGCCTGTTTGCTTGGTGCATGTAAAGCTCAAATATGCAAGCAAGATGTGGAACGTTTTACTCTAAGTTACAACTTAAGTGGAGTATAAAAACGGACTTCATTAGTGATCTTTACAAAGATCAATTTTTGTTTTGATTAATATGCATGACCTCTCATTAATGAAGATTACTACTTTAGTGCAGTTCCTTTCTAAGTGTCACATCACAATCAACACTCTATAGCACACGCTTCGAACACCCAAACTCTTCACTCAGATAATGCAGAATTGCATTGCTGATCCTACTTACCATGCCTTCAAATCCCACTCTGTATAAATTCTTGGCTCCATTATCCCACAAAACATATGCTGCACTATGAGGGCTAGAGGCACTCCAATCTTGGATTTCAGTGACCTAGAAAAGAAGACATTCACATCACTGTAGTACTACTAAAAAAAACATCTAGCAGAGTTTTAATGTATAACTCAGGATACATTCGAGGTCTAAAATAGGGGGAAGGATAAAAGGGGTGTAAAAGACTGGAAAACTATCTCAGGCAGCGAGGAAAAAAACATAAGACATCAATAGGGGAAAGCCGGGTTGGGGGGCAGAGATCACCTTGGGAGATGCAAGGTGCACGCAATATTTACCTAAAAATCAATTAACATACCCTTGTATCCAAAGGAAAATTGAGGCCAAATTTGAATGTGTTAACATGTTACAATTTAATCAAGTGATTCAGGCTCATTTGCTTCCAATAGCTCTATTAGCAGAAGATTCCCACCCGAGGACATTTACTCTTGACTCAACAGGTAACTGTTGTCCAGTCTTGGGTGAGCTGCTAGAAGATGTGCTTACAGTAGAATCAACCGAGTTCTGCAGAAACACATCTATCTGCTGTTGAAGGCTTTACAAGGCATGAATAAAATGTCAGACAAGACGACTTTAACTGAAGATAGCAGGATAGAGCAGAAGGAGTTTAAAATGTACGTGTACTTGCCAAAATTCTATGGCACTTTTCAATTTGAAATGTACAGGTATGCTAAATTTGTGATTAGATATCCATGAACAGCTAAGCTATTGATTAAGATTCTCTTCTAGGTTATATCAAACAAGGCTCGTAATTATCTCTATTGCACAACCCAAGCAAACCTCCTCGCAGAGTGGCATTAAGGGATGTGGAAGGGTCTGCAATTTTATATTCAAACATCATTATCTTTTTACCAGAAAAGCACAAAATTATTCTGTTTACTGAGCAAGTTTTTCTTGGAATTGTGCTGGAGAACGTAAAGCAGTTTGAAAACGTCAGACAGAAAACAACCTGATATATAATAGCAGCCAAAGCATTTTTGTTTGTGAAATTACAGAACCCTCATTTCTTAATCCATCCTTGAACTAACCAAGAGGTTGAAGCTGAGCTTAGTTTTGCATATTTGCTATTTTTTTGGTCTGTCTTGAAATTCAATCCATTGGGGTTTATGTCTAATCAAACCTCAGTTGCATATCTCTTCTAGCTCTCATTATATTTTATACCAAATATTAGTTGTGGTTGAGGGGTATACTAGTAAAATGTTGTCCATAGACTACTTGAGCATGTACTATGCTTTGCAACTTGCATATAACGAGAGGAATAATGGTCTATTATTTACAGATCCAAAGTTACAATGGGTTTGTATTATTATATCCCTTGAGTTTTTGGATAATAGAAAAGTCCCTCTGCCAACAGATAAAACTGTCGCATTCAATGTCAATAGATTGGACAAACAGTGCATAAGAAAACTTACTAAGCTATAAGAGAAGTGTTCTTTCGCAGGGTGAAATTCGAAGCAAAAAAAACCTAATTCTGCAGCAAAATGTTAAATATCACAAATAGGTCATGGAAACAACTGCAATAGTACAGTACAAGATAGGTACGTTATTAAATATATAGCACTCCGCAGCATAGCATGTGTTGCAAGGAAGCTAGGTTGATTCAATAGGTATAGGCCAGAAACACTCCACCCACTTTCCAGTCTGCTGATAAAACCATTCTTAACCCCCTGGGTCAATACTGTGTATTTTCCATGCATGCACACTTCTAAATTTTCCACAGAAGCAGATGTGCACTGTAAGACCTACAGTTTGTTTGAAGTAAGAACAAAACACTCTCAGTGCTTCAGTATATTATTTAAGCGGATACCAGAACTGAGAGGTTATACCTGGCAGGAAAGATTGAACAGGCTGGGGCTCCTTTCTCTAGAAAAGAGAAGGCTGAGGGATGACCTGATAGAGGTCTCTCAGATTATGAAAGGGCTTGATGGGTAGAAGTAGAGAAGATGCTTCCACTTGTCGGAGAGACCAAAACTAGGGGCAGTAAATACAAGATAGTTACTAATAAATCCAATAAGGAATTCCGGAGAAACGTCTTTATCCAAAGAGTGATTAGAATGTGGAACTTGCTACCACAAGTAGTTGAGACAACTAGCATAGATGTATTTAAGGGAAGCTAGGTAAGCACATGAGGGAGAAAGGAATAGAAGGATATGTTGATGGGGTTAGATGAGGAAAGGAGGGAGGAGGCTCATGTGGAGCATGATTGCTTGTTATGGCTTGGGAAATTCTGGTACCAGGAAACGAGAGCAATTTTTATCTCAGACCCGAGGTGAACCAAATTCCAGGGATCGCAGTGGCTTCTTCAGCATATGATCAGGCAGTCAGTCTCTGGCCAAAGATTTCTTTCATCCAATGCACGATTTCTTGATTGATCATCTTTGTGAATCAATTATTATGTTACATTGTTATTCTTATCAAAAACAGTTAATGCTAATTTAACCATGAAGGCTTAAACAAGCAGATAAGTGTGTCACTTAGATGTATCAACAACTACTTGCATTTATATAGCAAGTTTAACATTGCAAAATGTTCCAGGGCGCTTCATAGGAGCATAATCAAACAAAATTTGACACCGAGCCACATAAGCTGATGTTAGGACAGCTTGGTCAAAGAGGTAGGTTTTAAGGAGTGTCCGAAAGGAGAGAGAGAGATAGAGCGGCAGAGAGCTTAGGGCTGAAGGAAGAGATGCCAAGGGTGGAACAATTAAAATCAGAGGCGCGCAAGAGGCCAGAATTGGAAGAGTGCAGATATCGGAGGATGGTAGTGCTGGAGGATGTTACAGGGATGGGAGGGGCGAGGCCATGAAGGGATTTGAAAACAAGGACGAGAATTTTCAAAATTGAGGTGTTGCTCAACCTGGAGCCAGTGTAAGTCAGCGAGCTGGGTGAACGAGACTTGGTCCGAGTTAGAACACAGGCAGAGATTTGGAAAAGCTTAAACTTACGGAAGGTGGAAGATTGGAGGCCAGTCAGACAGAGTGTGTTGTAATAGCCAAGTCTAGATGGTAACAGAAGCATGGATAAGGTTTTCAGCCGCAGATGAGCTGAGGTAGGGAGAGAGTCGGGCGGAACGGGATGGTGTCAATTTTTGTGACAAAGTCGTCCATAAGCTTGTTGCACTTTTCTTTGAGTGGAGGGGGCGGGGAGGAGTTTAAGGAGACAGTTGGAAGTTGAGATAATCGGATTACTTATCTTCCATCTAGTCCTAGGACAAAGGGAATCAAATACATATTTTTGCAAACTTGCACAAGTTGTTCCAGCTTCCAGATATTAAAATACATAATCTTTGCTGCCTAGGGATTCATACCTCCTGCTACATCAACTGATTAAATTTGAGTGCTTTGGCTCTTTATTGGGATCAGATTAATTTGCTCCTCCTGAACATGCTGAGACACACTATCTACTCTACTGAAAAACTTACTTGATTACTTTTCAGAACAGATCAAGCAACTGTATTAAGTGATTTATTTATTCATCCTTGACAAGTTTTCCCTCAAAATATTTTAACAGGAGCAATAATCTCAGTTCCATGATTATTTTGGCATATTCAGCTAGTATTCAACTCGGCAGCCCGTGTCCTAACTCGCATCAAGTCCCGATCCCTCATCACCCCTGTGCTTGCTGACCTACATTGGCTCCCAGTTAAACAACGTCTCGACTTCAAAATTCTCCATCCTTGTTTAGAAATCCCTCCGTGGCCTTGCCCCTCCCTATTTCTAATCTATTTTAGCCTCACAACCCCGCAAGATGGCTGCGCTCCTCAAATTCTGCTCTCTTGAGCACCCCTCATTATAGCTGCTCAACCATCGGTGGCCATGCCTTCAGCTGTTTGGGCCCGAAGCTCTGGAAATCCCTCCCTAAACCTCTCCGCCTCCCTACCTCGCTTTCCTCCTTTAAGACGCTCCTTAAAATCTACCTCTTTAACCAAGCTTTTGGTCATCTGCCATAATTTCTTCTTATGTGTCTTGATGTCAAATTTATCTGTTTTTGTCTTGTAACACTGCTATTTGTTGGAAAAAGACTTCACCAGAACACTAAGCATCATCCCTGGACAAGTGATCAACCTGCTCCCAAGTCTCTGCCAATGCCATTCTGTAACCAATATCAAATGCTACTCAGTCTTTCATGAGAAAAAGGGAATTACTTAGTTATCATTCCTCCTTACAAGGACACACATGAAATCAGTGAGATTTACAACTCTGCATTACTCGAGTATATTGATGTTTCAATGCACTGAGCCACCAACAGTCAATTTAGAAGTACATGTTTAGAAATATACATAATCAACAAACCAAAGCACAAAACTTGCCTGTTCAAATCTCCACCAAATTTGTTTTTTATTTCAGAGAATTGCAGTACTACTGCATGTATAATTGTTCAGATTATTAGCCTATAGGAAAAGCTTTTACCCCAAAGAATAGTGTAAATTGCCATATTTCATCCCAAATGTTCTTGATAATGGAAACTATCTCTTTTGTTATTTGTATCAGAAATCTGGATAGTCTGTATTTAATAACAGTAGGTAGCTAAACTGTAAAATGGTTTTATGTGGAAAATACAAAAGCAGCTGTTGGACGCTCAGATTTTCCACGGATAAAACGGCACTTAACAAGGAAGGATTTTTTTGTGAAGCTCCTACTGTTCCAAAGCCCTTTCATTGCATGCATTTTAAATGCATGTAAACTTCTGATTTATAAACATGCAAATTCTCTTCTGTAAATTACATAAAAGTAGAAATTAAGCCAAACTCAAACATTCCCAGAAAGTAATTCAAGTAAACTGAAGTAGTTCAATTTGAAGAGATATGTTCATAAAACAAAATGGATGAACAAGCAGCTATCACATGTTTTCCAAAATATCTCAAGAGTAACTATATGGGCTTAAGTTTTGGCTTGAGTTGCCCCTATTTTTTTTTGGAGCAACTAATTTAGTATGGAGGATTTTAGAAATTGCAATTCTCGGCATTTAGTTTGCTCCAATTCTAGTTAGTTAGAATAGTTTTGTTTTAGAACAGTTTCCCCCCCGCCAAAAGGGGGCGTTACCAGCCACTTACACCTGTTTTGCAAGTTTAGGCAGCGAAAACTTACTTCAAACTAACTTAGAATGGAGTAAGTGTAGATTTTTGTACGTCAGAAAAACTTTGCCTACATTTTAGGAATTAGGCGCAGGGAGCGAGAGATTGGGGGGTGGGGGGGGGGGGGGGGGGGGAGGCGGCGGGGAAAGGAAGTTAGAGGGAAGTTAGGGCATTTTACAAGCATTAAACACTTCACTTTTACCAATAAAGAGCCATTATCAATAATAATAATAAATGATCAATAAATCAATAAAACCAATAAATCAATCAAAAAAAAATAATAAAAATAAATAAAACATTATTTTTATTCACCTACAGCAGCACCGGCAGCCCTCCAACAATCTGCTGAAGAGCTGCTCGGGCGGGGCCCGCCCCAGAGGAGATGCCGGTCGGGCGGGCCCCGCCACCGACGAGGACTGCGGGGGGGGCCACCAGCGATGAGATGCCGGGCAGGCGGGCCCCGCTATCGACGAGGACTTCAGGCGGGGCCCCTCCCCAGCGAGATGCCAGGTGGGCAGGCCCGCCGCCAACGAGGAGTTCGGGCGGGTCCCGTCCCCAGGAGATGCCAGTCAGGCAGGTCCCGCCGCCGCCGAGGACTTCGGGCAGGGCCTGTTCCCAGGAGATGCCGGGCAGGTCCGCCGTGGTAAGGGCAGTCAGGCACTCGGCCTGGGATAGGGGCGATGTCCCTTCGGCCTGGGATAGGGTCGTCGCCCGGAGACAGGACGCGCTGGGAGGGCCCAGAGCTACTGCCCTCTTTTTGGCGCAGGGCTGTAGCTCCGCCCCCAGCAGCTCCTGCTGCGCTGCACTGAGCTGGAAACAGGCCGACATATAACCGAGAATCGCGAGGTAAGTATTCGGCGCAATTTCTGTTCCACAATTTCTGTTCCGATGTGCGCCGTTCTAACGGGAGTCCGAAACTTGAGCCCTATATTACTGTAGGCACAAGTCAGTGTTCCAACACATACATGTACGACATCATAGTCATCATCGGCAGTCCCTCGGAATCGAGGAAGACTTACTTCCACTCTTAAAAATGAGTCCTTAGGTGGCTGAACAGTCCAATATGAGAACCACAGTCCATGGGACAGATAGACGTTTAGGGAAAGGGTGAGTGGGACAGGTTTGCCGCACGCTCTTTCCGCTGCCTGCGCTTGATTTCTGCATGCTCTCGACGATGAGACTCGAGGTGCTCTGCGCCCTCCCGGATGCACTTCCTCCACTTAGGGCGATCTTTGGCCAGGGACTCCCGGGTGTCTGTGGGGATGTTGCACTTTTTCAGGGAAGCTTTCAGGGTGTCCCTGTAACGTTTCCTCTACCCACCTTTGGCTCATTTGCCGTGAAGAAGCTCCAAGTAGAGTGCTTGCTTTGGGAGTCTCGTGTCTGGCATGCAAACAATGTGGCCTGCCCAGCGGAGCTGATCAAATGTGGTCAGTGCTTCAATGCTGGGGACGTTGGCCTGGTCGAGGATGCTAATGTCAGTGTGTCTGTTCTCCATGGGGATTTGTAGGATCTTGCGGAGGCATCGTTGGTGGTATTTCTCCAGCGACTTGGTGTCTACTGTACATGGTCCATGTCTCAGAGCCATACAGGAGGGCGGATATTACTACAGCCCTGTGGACCATGAGCTTGGTGGCAGTTTTGAGAGCCTGGTCTTCAAATACTCTTTTCCTCAGGCGGCCGAAGGCTGCACTGACGCACTGGAAGCGGTGTTGAATCTCGTCGTCAATGTCTGCTCTTGTTGATAAGAGGCTCCCGAGGTATGGGAAATGGTCCACATTGTCCAGGGCCGTGCCATGGATCTTGATGACTGAGGGGTAGTGCTGTATGGCGAGGACAGGCTGGTGGAAGACCTTTGTCTTACGGATGTTTAGCGTAAGGCCCATGCTTTTGTATGCCGCAGTAAATACGTCGACTATGTCCTGGAGTTCAGCCACTATATGTGCACAGACGCAGGCGTCGTCCGCATACTGTACCTCGACGACAGAGGTTGGGGTGGTCTTGGACCTGGCCTGGAGACGGCGAAGGTTGAACAGGTTCCCACTGGTTCTGTAGTTTAGTTCCACTCCAGTGGGGAGTACAGTATGACAGTACAATTGCTAACCATGCTAAGAACAGATATCTCATATGCTGCTGCTAAGGCCGCCAAATAGACAAATCCACTGGCATTGCAACAGCACTGACTGTTTAAACTCCTGGTTCCCTGCTGATTAACTCCTGTTCAGCATGGAACAAAATGGAGCAGGAGATTTGCAAATTGGAACTGGAGTCAAGAGTACTGTAGGAAGACAAAAGCTTGATGTCAGGCTAGGTTCAGGAATACAAGTACTGTATCCATAGAATATTTAGGAAGTTTGAGAGCAAGAGACTGGTGCTGAGGAGCCCCAGACAGCACAACTGGACCAGGAGCATAAGTCTCTATATTTTGACAACTTACTAAGTCAAGATTTTTCCCAATTCAGAGAGATTTTAATATATTTCGACTGCATTTTATAATGTACATTTGATAGCAGGCCCAGTTTTCAATTTTATGATGTGCACAAAAATCACCAAGAGCTGTTTTGTAAGGAATTGTAAGCACTCACTATTTCTAACCCATTTTCCAGCATAAGAAGTCATATACAAAACCTAATCAGTAAATTCGGTAAAAACCAGGCGTTAAATTTAACCTCATGTTCAACTAGATAGTTATCACAGTTAAGACACTAAAGATCATAAATAAAGTGGCAGTTTCACTTGTTGCCATTTTTTTTTAACTAAAGCATAGAATTTTACAGCACAGAACACTGACATTTGGCCCATCTCATCTGCTCTTCGAATGAGCCATCCATCCGCTTCCCCCTTTCCATACCCGTTAAAATTATTTTTCTTAATTTATCCACTTCTCTTAATACTTATGTATTCTGCTTCCACCAACATTTCTAATAGGGTATTTCATGCCCTAATAACCCACTTCACAAAAAAATTCAACCTCTCCCTTTAATATCTTAAATTCATGCCCTCTAATTACCAGTAAAAACAGTACAATTTCAGCTTAATATTAACTCACCTAAATTCCAATTTTTTTCAATAGAATCCCCATTCGTTTCTGAAGCAACATTCCAGAATAAGATTCCACAACAACTTTACTATAAATATCGAGGATAACTATCAATTCCATTAGAAATTTAAAGTTTTTTTTGTGAACTTGTTCCACATCAAAGTTTCTCCCCTCCTATTTTTCCTCAGGTGAAGTTGTTGACTTCTTGCTGGTGTAGTGTAGACAGTCACCCTTTGGAAATATATCCAACTGTCCATTATTCATGCATGAGCATCAAATTATTCAACTGCAAAATAGAGTTCATCACAGGCAACCTTGGTCATGACCTCACCCAATATTCACATACGCACTTCCAGCAGAAGCTACTAAATAGCAATCAAAAGTAGGAAGCCTGAAATTGCCTCCAATCTCGCACATTGATGCTGAAGCCAATTGTAAATCTCCCACTGCTGAGCAAAACCCAGCCAAAACCAGAGATGATAGCTGCTTCATTAATCAGGTCTACTTTATTATTTTCAATTTTAAAAGAATAACCAATGGGAAACAGTAGAGCATTATCCCAATGAACACTTGAGGCCATATTATGGACTATTCCTTCAATCTAAAAATTTTATCTGTGTCAATTCTCTAGCTATTGTGATTTTAATTTATTCATGTACACATGGTTCCTTTGTCACTTCAACTGGTTGTCAAATGACACAAGATGAAAACGAATTTTGAACAATTTATCATGGATATTGTTTATTATATAATAAGCATGTTTTATTTTCTTTATCCACATCACGTTAAATTTTGACAGCTCTACTTACAATGGATTCTAAGTTTTATCTTAAAAGGAACTATGCCCCCAAATGCAGCATTTCTTTTCACCCATATTGGGGTCAAGTTTCGGCCGCCCGCTAGAATGGCACACATCGCAGAGGCCCGCCTAATTTATAGAACAAATATTGTGCCGAATACTTACCTCGCGATTCTCAGATAGCTGTAGGCCCAATTCCACCTCTGCGCGGTGCAGCAGGAGTTGCTGGGGGCGGAGCTACAGCCCTGCTCTGAAAACAGTGCCGGCAGTAGCTGCCGGCATCCTGTCTCCAGGGCGACGACCCTATACCAGGTTAAAAGAGACGTCGCCCCATCCCTGGCCGAGTGGCTTGCGCATCTTACCTCGGTGGCGGGCCCCGCCCGAAGAGTCGACGCCGTCGGCAGCTCAGCAACGGTTGCGTGCGGGCCCCGCCCAAAGTCCTTGGTGGGGCTCGGCTTCTTCAGCGGCGGCGGCGGCGGGGCCCACCCTGCATCTCGCTGGGGTGTGCCCCGCCCAAAAAGTCGATGACGGCGGCAGCAGCCCTGCATCGGCTGCGTGCGGGGCTTCTTCATCGTCTTCTCTCTTCCCCCCCCATCTCTTCCCCCCATCATCTTCTCTTCCCCCCCCCTCCCCCCATCATCTTCTCTTCCCCCCTCCCCCTCATCTTCTCCCTGGTGCTGCAGTAGGCGAGTAGAAATAATGTTTTATTTATTGAGTGATTTTTAATTTTTTTTTAATTTGTAATTTTTTAAATTTATTTGGATTGATTTATTGGTTTATTTATTGATTTATTTATCATTTATTATTGATGATGGCTCTTCATTTGTAAAAGTGAAGTGTTTAATCTTTGTAAACCCCCCTCCCCCCCAAAGCCTGATTTGTAACCTACGCCTGATTTCTAAGTGTAGGCAAGGTTTTTCTGAGCGTACAAAAATCTACACTTACTCCATTCTAAGTTAGTTTGGAGTAAGTTTTTGCTGCCTAAACTTGCAAAACAGGTGTAAGTGGCCGGACACGCCCCCTTTTGAAAAAGAAAAATCTGTTCTAAAATGAAACTGTTCTAACTCACGAGAGCTGGAGCAAACTAAAGGCCGAGAATTGCAATTAAAACATATCATGTGGTTAGGATCTGGAATGCACTGCCTGGTGGAGGCAGACTCAATCACTGCTTTCAAAAGGGAGTTGGATAAGTACCTGAAAGAAAAAAAATTGTAGGACTACAGGGAAAATGCGGGGGAGTGGGACTAGCTGAGGTGCTCTTGCAGAGAGCTGGTACAGAATCGTGGGGCCGAATGACCTTCTTCCATGCTGTAATCATTCTACGGGCCCAAATTTCCCCAGGAGTTGCTCCGTTTTTTTTGGAGCAACTTGATTTTTCTCGAGTATTCTGCACATTTAATTTGCGCCAGTGTGAGTTAGTTAGGATTTTTTTTGGTTTCGTTTTTTTTTCCCCAAAAGGGAGCGTTACCAGTCACCTACACCTGTTTTGGCCATTTAAGCCAATTTGGACAGCTAATAGTTGGTCCAAACTAACTTAGGCCAGCATATGTGGCCACTTGTGGCTGCACAGAAAGCCCTTGCAGAGAGTTAAGAAATCTGCGCAGGTAGCCTCCAAATGACAGTGTTATGATAGGAATGCTAATTTTTTTTTTAAATCCCAAGCGAGACGAGACAGGGTGTAAGTGCTATCAGCCTGATTAAACTGAGTATGGGGTTTTTACAAGATTAAAAATGATCTTATAATGAAGGCTGAAGTATAGGGGCCACTTAAGCAAGGGGAGGGTTTTCTTTGTAAATAATAGATCAAGAGCACTAACGCTCTCGCCTCATGGATTCGTGTGCGGCATCACACCACATTGGATTTTGACTTCTGCAGCACCAAAGAATTGCCCTGACTAGGTTTAGAAATTTAAAACGTTAGACTTAACAAAAAAAGCATGTCAAAATGTAAACTTAAATTTTGGTGTTCAGCATTGCATAGTGTGACTGTGATAATTAGTAATATTTTAGAATTCTATGCAGTAGTGGGTGAGCTGTAAGATACTGTAGATAGGGAATTTTTAGTAAGGATAGCTAGATATTCAAGTACTGGAAAATTTTTGAAGATTCTTTCTCCCCTCGCCCCCCCACCCCCAAATCAAAACTCTCTCCCCTCCCTTATCCATTCTATTTAGGCCCCTCACAATTTTACACACTTCAATTAAGTCTTCTTTCAGCCTCCTCTGTTGCAAAGAAAACAACTGCAGCCAATCCAATCTTTCATCACAGCTAAAATTCGCCGGGCCTGCAACATCATCATAAATATCCTCTGTAGCCTCTCTCGTGTAATCACATCCCTTCCTGCAATGTGATGACCAGAACTGTACGCAGTACTCCAGCTGTGGCTTAACGAGTGTTTCATACTCCCTGCTCTTATATTCTATGTTTCGGTTAAAAAAGGAAGATATTCTCCCCGTATGCCTTCTTAACGACCTTATCGACCTGTCCAGCGACCTTCAGGGATCTGTGGACATGCACTCCAAGGTCCCGCTGTTCCTCTGCACTGCTCAGTATCCTATCATTTAATGTATATTCCTTTGCCTTGTTCGCCCTCCCCAAATGCATTACCTCACACTAGTCTGGATTGAATTCCATTTGTCACCTTTCTGCCCAAATGGCCAGTCCATTGCTATCTTCCTGCAGTCTATGACTTTCTTCCTCACTGTCAACCACACAGCCAATTTTTGTATCATCTGCAAACTTCTTAATGAGGCCCTCTGCATTGAAGTCTAAATCATTGATATATACCATAAAAAGCAAGTGACCTAGTCCTGCGGAACCCCACTAGAAACAGTCTTCCAGTCACAAAAATACCTGACCATTATCCTTTGCGTCCTGCCATTGAGCCAATTGTGGATTCAACTTGCCACTTTCCCTTGGATTCAATGCGCTTTTACTTTTCTGACCAGTCTACCATATGGACCTTGTCAAATGCCTTGCTAAAATTCATGTAGACTATAGTAAATGCGCTACCCTCATCGACCCTCCTTGTTACCTCCTCAAAGAATTCAATCACATTAATCAGACACGACCTTCCCTTAATAAATCCATGCTGACTGTCCTTGATTAATCTGTGCCTTTCTAACTGACAATGAATACTGTCGCTCAGAATTTTTAAAAATAATTTGCCTACCACCCAGGTTAGGCTGACTGGCCTGTAATTACTCTCCCTTTTTAAAGAACAATACTTCCTCAGGTTTCACTGCTCCTAATTTGAGCAGTTTGCATTGAGTTTCTAAATCCAAGATTTGAAGGGTTTGTTAGAATCACATCTCTGAATTGCAATTATATATCTTTGCTGCCTTTTTGAATGCCACGCAAATTAAATAAGAATTTGACAGGTGGCGTGATGGTGCAGCATTTAGTGCAGAAACATATTGCAGTTGTGCGTTTGTTTGCACGTTCAATGGTTGACCCAATAACAACTTCTTTAGTTGCCAACAGAGGTCACCAAGTGAAGTTTAGGTACTTCCAAGAGAGTAAGTAAAAACAGCTATGAGACAAGTCGCCCTAGGCTACCTTCATGCATGTTGCATTGATTGGTTAGATTGGTCATTTGCCTGCACACTAAGCAAGGGAAGAAAAAGAAAATACAATTTATATAACCTTCACCGACTAAAACATTTCCGCTTAATCACTTTATAGACCTATGCATTGGTAGTAACACGGTAATTTGCCTGCTCACATCAACTCTGGTATATCAGAAGACGATACAGTCCCCACCACTTAAAACGTCCACACTTAAAACATGCAGTTGCCAATGTTTTCTTTAAGCTGTGCGGCCGGGCAGCGCTTTGGATCTCCCGTGCAGCTGGCTCACCAGCTTTTAAATGCAAAAACCGCGTATGTGCAGATTTTTGAATGGGGTGTGTAGTCCGTTAAAGGGGCCGCATGGCCCCCCAAAAAATTGGAGGGAACATTGACAGTCGCTTGTATTGGCCAAAAAAAAGTAACCATTAGCCATCTGCATCAATTTTAAGATGCTGGTTATAGCACCTTAAGTGCTCTGTTTATTTCAGATAAGAAACAGCTGTGTTTCCTGTGACATTATACGGTTGAAGTATACGTGAAAATATATCAATTTATTATTTTTAATCTTTATGTATAAATAAAACAGAGAGCTACACAGAAAGTAAATACTATACTCCTTTCGCAGCACCTTTCTGTAATACGATGATTAAATAGTGCAACAAAAAAACTAGTATCTACTGAAACTCTGTTTTGCAAGCTCGATGATGCAATTCAGTTCCTCCACCCAGGTGAAGGATCTCCCTGCCACTATTCAGATTATAAAGTATCGCTGTTTAGTATTCGTAGCTGCTTAATGTTGAGCTATGCTTCCCAAGTGAGATAACAAAAGGATAGTGAACAGGCAGCATTGGTCCAATTTTATTTGGGGCAATTACAGAAACAGGTACTTGGGGAACGACAACGCCAGAGGAGAAGGGGAAAAGCTGGAAGGGCTGAAATGAGCAAGTCCTTGGTCAGGTCTAATGTCCGGCAGTGAAGAGGTTTGTTCAGGTCGCGGTTCAGAGAGTTGCGGATGCTTATGAGCAAGGACAATATATATATGGTATCACATTATATTGGCCTTTGTGTTAACGAACAAACCTAATTCGCACAAACACGCTGACTATAAAATATTTTATTGTGCTGGAAGTACCTAGCACTTTTTGGTAAAATAAAAATAATTTTTTAATAGATATTAATGGCAATCCTTGGTACTCCATGTATTAAAACATGCCACTTCAGGATGTCCAGTATGCAGAGAAGCTGAAAACATTATATCACATTGTACTTTAAAAAAAAAAGCCAAGCTACATGGATAGCTCATTGAGTTTATCTATGTAGTAACTGAGCCACTCTTCATGAAGGTCCTAGGTACACACCTTGAGCAATACTGACTTAATGGATTTCATCCAGTAGAGACACCTCTGGATATTTACTGGAAATCATCAACTGGAGGAGGGAAATCAGTTGGGTTTCCCGATATCAATATATGGTAATTCCTTCGAGAAAATGTACTTGTATATATGTCCCGTGAGAAAAAGATCAAGCTCAGCAGTGAGGCCCCCCACATTTGAATGCCCTGCGAACAATAAATGTCTATTTTCACACACAAAGGGCTTAAATTTCCCCAGGAGTTGCCCCGTTTTTTTTTGAAGTAGCTCTTTTTGGAGTAACTTAAAAATTGCAAATTTCCCCATTTAACTTGCTCCAATGTAAGTCAGCTAGTTAGGTTTTTTTCCAGTTTAGTTTTTCTCTCTAAAAGGGGGCGTGACCAGCCACTTATGCCTCTTTTGGCCATAGAAGCAAATTTGGCCAACTAAAAGTTACTCCAAACTAACTTAGGCCAATGTATGTGGCCACTTTTGTAGGCACAGAAAAACCTTACCTACATTTAAGAAATCAGCGCAGGTAGCCAGAGATATGGGCGGGGAAGGTGAGTTCGAGGATTCTAAAGCACTAAACACCTTCACAACATCAGCACAACATCTTCAGCACAACAGCTGTATAACATCAAAAGTAAAAGAAAGATAAATCCGCTACTGAAAATAGAGCAGTCCCACCTTGCCGACTGCAGAATGCACCGGCTAGCCCACCCGCCAGGGCTAGGGGCGGCAGGCACGCATGACTGTAGGGGTGAGGGATTTTTACAGTTGTCCCTAAATGTTGTGTGGTCCCTATGGAACATGTTTCAGTCTTAATGCAAAATTTATTTTATTGGATATTTTACAATGTACTTCAGCAACAGCAACAAAGAAAGGCTACACCCATCCCTCACCCACATCTCGGGGAAAATGCACTTCCTCATAGGGTCGGTGATGGCAGTGGGGGGGGGTTGGGGGCCCAGCCTGAGTCTCGCCGGTGGCTGGTGCTTGGATTGAAGTGGCATTTGAGTATCCGGCCTTTGTGCCCTTATTGCAGCAGCTAGCTCCCTCATGGCATCTGCCATCATTTGCACACCCTCTGAAATGCCCGCCCTCAGTTCCCGTCTCAGTGCTGATACTTCTCCCAACAGTGTCGCTACCTCATCACGCACCCCACTGACGGTTGCCACGAGTGATCTTGTAAGGGCATTGGTCTCCTCACCCAATGACATAACCTGATTAACATCTGCTGAAGGCTGCATCTCAGGAGAGACTGGTCGGCTTCTCCTTCCCCTCGCCGTGGGTCTGCCTAGTGGCACCCCTCCAGTGCAAGGCGCAGGCTGGGACGGTGGAGCACTGGGTGTCCCAACATACATTTCACCACCGCCACTGAGACCGGCAACCTTGGAAGGTGTGAAACCATGGAATGTTGCCGAGGAGCTCATGGAGGTTTCTGGCAGTGAGATGCCCTGTACTATGGACTGATTCATATCGCGATCAGTATTCTCCCATGCACACATTTCCATGGACCCCTCCTCCCCCCACGCATCTGGATCCTCTGGATGTTGACGAGTGTCTTCTTCTTCTGCAAAATACAACAGAACAATCAAATGGTTAGCAGCACAGGGGGGGACAGGATGGGTGGCATGAGTAGTCTGACATGTAGCAGACCAGTCAGCAGGTTGACTTGAAGGGAGTCGATGCATTTTAATGACTCACCCTCACCCTCGCGTGTGGATCCAGTTTGTGCAGAGCTGATTCTTTTTCTGCAAGGCAGCAACCCTCTGTTCCAGGGGTGATAGTTGATGCAGATTTGGCGGCGCTCCTCCTGTTCTAAGTCTTTCCCTTTTGTTGTGGGCCAATTTCTTCTGCAAAGATGAAAATATTAATTTTCACACATGGTGCGTTTCTGATGGGTGGAACATATATAGATGGTCACATTTTCAATTGCAATTCCACTTAAAAAAGATATTACTTACACTCACTACTTGACCAACGTCCTGCCATTTCTTTTTGCACTGGCTTCCAGATCTTGCGGTATTCACCCCTGCGGAGTATTCTTCTGCAACTAGGTTCCATCTTCTTCTCATTTCCTTAGGTGAAACTTTTGTGGGACCACTCTTACTGATATCCAGCTCCAGCCATTTCTCCTCAATGACAGTGACTAGTTTCTCCACTTCGTCATGGAAGAAATTCTTTGTTCTTGTTGCACGCTCTTGCATCATTCGTGTATTGGACTTACACTCAGGTAATGTTCAAAAATCACAGTTCTCACCTTTCTTCCACCTATCCAGCACTCCTTTCCACTCCCTCAGCCACCCAAAAATCACTATTCACACCGTACCTTTATATATGGTCCATTGCCAATGATGAGGAGGCACTGAGGACGCTCTCCCTTTAATTGGCCAATTGCCGAGCTTCCTGCTCCATTGCGCATCCGCGCACTCTCAACAGACATGCGTCCCCCTGCTGGCACTCCACGAGACGCTGGGCCCAAGTCCCAAAGTCCCGCCCCCCGCCGGCTGCGCTGAGCAAGCGCGGCCGAAGCTCCGCCCTCCGCAGCGCCACGCCACTGGAACCGGACGACGAGAGAGCGGCCAAAGTGGAAGGTAAATTTTCGGCACTTTTTTTGGCTCACAAAGTCGGCGTGCCAACCCTAACTACGCCGCTCTAGGCGGCTGGGGAAATTTAGGCTCAAAGAATGGCTACTCGAGGGTGGTAATAATAGGTACTGGCACCTGTGCAACCATATACAGCAATAGTAGACACTTTCTGAAGCATTTTCTACAGAGAATAAATATGCATTACTTTGTTTAGTGCACAGACTTCCTTTAATTTGGAACAGAGTTTAAACTTCAAAGCCATTGATTATATACATCACAAGCCAGAAATTTCAGTCTTTATACCAAACCAACAACAAAATCTTGATTCCTTAAAGCATTTATATCACTTGTAATAACTACACTACATTTGGATATTCTACATCATATAAAAACTATACAAGAACAACTGGATTCAGATCTGACTAGATTATCGATTTCAGTATTCCTTAATGTCCCTCTCCCACTAGCCCCGCCACTGAACATGCCATTCAATTCTGGCACCCATGTGTTATCTGATAATGCACACCTTTTGCTCCATTAGTGCCTCCTCTACACCACCTCCCCTCCCCCCACATCTAAAGCAAGTAACGAATATTCTTTTTTTTTAAAGTTACTCCTCTGGAGTTGTTATTTTTTTCACATGTACGTATTAGTGGAACAACCCATTTTTAAATAGTTTAGTATTAAAATACAAACTGATAATTCAGTTATTTTTAACATTCATTCTTTGCAACCACTATTTAACATTATCCACATCAATGGTCACTGTGCAAGCTTTGGTCACCAAGTGGTGCTGTGGAGCAAGTTTCTGAACTCTTCCTACAAACACTATTTTGCCTACTTTGTAATGAGTTATTTTTTTTAATCTTTAAATATATATTTTAAATTTTACATAGTTATTTTAATCAATTATTCAGTCCCTTATCTACTCTCTTCCTTGTTCAATTTTTCTCTGTTTAGCACCCAACTACCTGGTGTGCCAGCCACACTCAGCCCAACCACAAATACTTCCAGATCCACCATTATGTCAGCTTTGCTCAGCCTTTGCCCACTCTGAATTTCAAACAGTTCTTTTGGCCTTTTGTGGGTTGGAGGGTAGGCCTTTAAATTGGCTCACCATCACCTTCTCATGAGCATCAGGGATGGACAATAAATGCTGACCTCGTCAGCGACACCAAATTCCGTGAATGAATTTTTAAAAATTAGAAACCAAAATAAAGTTTTAAATAGTATACATTTCACAGTAACATGATTACATTTACCAATTGAACCATCTTGTGTCTTACTATATTTATTAAAGATTTTATTTCAAGGCCTCAGCTCATCTCAAAAGCCTGGGCTTCTACTGATTATTTCCCCGCACCCCAATAATTAACTAGAGCTTCCAATCGCATCTGAATATTCTCATGTATTTCCCAGCATGCAATCGGTACATCAATTTGAGTTAATGTCTTCCATTTTGTGAGGATTTGACAGCTTATTCGATCTTTCCATAAGACTTTCAAATAAAAGGGAGATTTAATTCTCAAATCTTTATTTTGAGCAAACGATTGCATTTGTTAACAATCGCTACAAGCTCCTCACAAATTGATAGAAACTGCACTAAAAGTTAAATTTCCTGCTCCGAGCACACCTCAGGAGTGCGCATCAGACAACTGTGTCCCAAGCGCATGGTTTCAATCCACTGAGTGCAATCTCCTTTTTGGCGGTGCCAGAAACGCGGCTGCAGAACATTTACCCTTAAATGCTTTAAGGCAGGAACATAAACACTGCTGATGATGGGAAATGGTGGTGGAGAGTACCCGAGCTAAAAGGATCACATAAAAGGGTCTATGAGCTTGTCGGAGGACGATGTTGATGGCAGGAACACAGTATTAGGTTAATGGTCCAAAACATGCCATAGTTCCAGCCCCGTTTTTATCCTACTCCCTTCCACAAGGCTACGAGTCACTGCTCCACTCCGATACTGTCATATTCCAGCAACTCCCAATACTGCCCCTGGCCCCAATTTCTGACATCAAAGTAAGGTTTAAACAGAAGAACTCTGAAGATCTTGGGATTTGGTACCCCTTAGGAAGAAAGATTCTGCGGTCTGGTAATAGAGGGGTCCAGGTTCTGGGAGTATTTTGAAGGGGCTGGGCAGGGGGGAATCTGTGTATTCAAAGTTCGAGGAGAATTAGTAAAGGACTTGGAAGGAAATTCAGCCACATATTTCAAACGGCAGTAACTACCACAGTAACAGACCAATGCACTCAAGCTAAAACTGATACAATTATTTGCGGGTTGAGGGATACTCAAAAGCAGTGAAATGCTGCAAGGTATATACGTTACTGTAAAACAA
This sequence comes from Pristiophorus japonicus, assembly GCF_044704955.1. Classification (NCBI taxonomy): domain Eukaryota; kingdom Metazoa; phylum Chordata; class Chondrichthyes; family Pristiophoridae; genus Pristiophorus; species Pristiophorus japonicus. Next base: position 372,487,174 of record NC_091977.1, read on the forward strand.
AGATAGAATCAATCCACTGGGGTCAAAATACTCTAAATTTATTCCTTAAACATGACTTTTGAATGTTATTCGTAGACCTTCTCAAGTACAACCAGCAAGTACAATAGAAGAGCCAAATAGTGCAACACCTGATAAGTAAAGTGTAGATTGAGAAGGATCTCATGAAATAGCTCTAAGTGAGCTGGGCCTACAATCACTTGAGTTGAGCCAAGAAGCAGTCAAGGCAGATAAGGTGAGCTGTCAGGGGAAACATATAGGCCAAACAAGTGAGATGGACCAAGCAGTACTTGGGTGGAACAAGCCGAAGGGTTGCGAAGACCTTAGGCCAAGTGAGCAAACAGACAGGGCAATAGTCACTCAATCCACACAGGCGAAGAAACACTTAACCAGTTGAACCTAGCACTTGAAGGGCAAGAGAATGGACAAGCAGGAAACCACTTGGACTAAGTGGGTAGTCAAACAGGTGAGCCACAAAGCACTTGCACTTATTGTGCCTGGCGAATCAGCAGATTGGGAAAACACTCAGGTTGGGAGAATGGGCGCCGGGCCAGAAGATATTGACAATGCCACACCCAGATTCATTCCAACCATCTTGCAACTGGCTCCCTCCAAGTTCTTCTTTACCTGCAATTTTCTCATCAGCTGTTGCACATTTCTGCTTTGCAATTATTAATCAGCAAATATAGTAGATGTTCTGTACTCTGCTACCATTGATGAGAAAACCACAAGTGAGTAAGATTCAGCAAGGAGCTCAGCACAGGTTAGTAACCATGGTTGGGCTATATTCCAAAGAACTCCAAAACAGTTGAGGTCAAGCGTACAGGGATCAATCAAGTCAGGTCACTCAGCAGAGGTGATGAGTGCAGCCAAAATAAATAGTGGATGGGTGTGTCTTAATAGTGGAAAACCAGGGCATTTGCAGGAAAGAAAAGGGCAGCAGAGCCCAATCAGTAGGAAAAGCTCCCAGCTAAGTACTCCAGATTGAGATCCAGGCTCCTGAGGCCTCTGACAAAATATTTTTAGCAATTTACAACACAGTATAGACATCTAGGAGTAAGAGTAAGCCTTCTTACAATTTGCTTAATGGGATTCTTATATTATAAATGTGACTTTTACCAGTAAAGTTTCAGCTGGGTGGAAATTCAAACCAACTTCAAATATTGTCAGTAATTTGATTAGTGCCTTCATGCTCCATGCCAGATTGTGACCAGTAACTTAAAAAAAAAACCTGAGCAATTTGACTGTTCCATTTTCGACTGCTTATTCGTTCTTACCATCTTAAGGACAGCTTTTGATTTGCTCATATTTTAATTAAGTGGATATACCTTACTTTAACAGTAAACATTTCAGCTCTAAACATGCAACATCCTGAGATGTGATACTTTCAACTACTCCCTTTCACAGGCATGCATCTGGTATATTTTAGAAAAATTTCAGGAAGATTATTTCTTTTAAAATGTGATGACAATTTTCCAAGTATAAACAACTCTAATGCAACACTACAAGGACTATTGATCACCATCTCCAACCTCCCTGAAATCAAACCATAAAGGAACACAGCAAACCATGAAATACATCTTTTTAACTTCTGTTCTATTTTTAATGAATAGTACAAGCAGAATGCATTCCAAAGAATGGAATTTACTTATCACTTGCGGTGCCAACCAGAATTCAATCTCAACCGCCTTTCATCAGTTACATTGCAGCAGATTGCAAAGTGTACTAAATATATATATATATAAACATCAAGCACACACATGCATTTTATCCACCATCATTCTGCTCCCACTCAGTGCTATCTTTGCAAAAGAATGACATCAGTTTTAGCTCACCTCTTCTACAATACTGTGAAATAAGCAACAATACTTTGAATACTGAACAAATCCCAATCGCTGTTGAACCAGACTGCTCACCTTTCCCCTACGTCCATTGCCTCCATCTTGGTCCTCCCACTGCCAATCGACTCCACGTACTACTCGTGCACCTGCAAAAATCCCTCTTGCAGTTATCTTCTTTGACTTCCGTCGAGACTCCAGCAAAACTCTAAAAAAACAAAAATGTAATTCTTAGAATAAAAAAGAAAATCTGGAATTAATTTAGATTTCCCTACAACCCAAAGAGACAATAATTGGGTCTCTCTGCGTCGGGAATATCCAAACTTTGGGAGCAATGAGCCACTGGATTATGTAAAGTTAAATCGCTTTTCAGTCAGGCAGATTCAAGATTAAACATCCTGTCAGCTATGGCTCAGTGGGAAGCATTCTCGCCTCTGATTCAGAAAGTAGTGGGTTCAAGTCACAAAAATCAAGGTTGACACTCCAGTGCAGCACTAAGGGATTGCTGCACTGTCGGAAGTGCCGTCTTTCGGATAAGATATTAAACCGAGGCACCGTCTGCTCTCGGGTGGACGTAAAATATCTCATGGCACTATTTCGAACAAGAGAAGGGGAGTTATCCTTGGTGTCCTGGCCAATATTTATCCCATTAATATTTATCAACATTAAAAAAAATTATCCGGTCATTATCACATTGCTGTTTGTGGGAGCTTGCTGTGCGCAAAATGGCAGCCGCATTTCCTACATTACACCAGTGACTACACGCCAAAAAGTATTTCATTGGCTGTAAGGCGCTTTGAGACATCCGGTGATTGTGAAAGGTACTATATAAATATGCAAGTCTTTCTTTCACAACTTTTGGTTTTCTTTGCGTATTGAGCCATGCCATTTTCACACAACAAATGACCAGAAGTAGGATATTCTGGACATTAAGGTAGAAATGCCACTCTCTTTTGACAATGCTGTCTGATTTGCTGTGACCCAGCCACTCAAAATCTATTCATTGAAAGGGTAAAAAAATCAGATGCCACTGTCACCTTCAGATCCTAGGTTCTCTGGAATATATTATAAGATCTCTCCACAGTCAGCAGATGGTTCAAAAATACTAAATTTATAGGAACAGAAGGCCACTTAGCCCCTCGAGCCTGTTCTGCCATTCAATGAGATCACAGCTGATTTGTGACCTAACTCTATATACCCATCATTGTCCCATATCCTTCAATACCTGAGGTTGACAAAAATCTATCAATCACAGATTTAAAATTAACTAACCTAGCATCAATCGCTGTTTGTAGAAGAGAGTTCCTAACGTAACCACCCTTTGCATGTAGAAACATAGAAAATAGGTGCAGGAGTAGGCCATTCGGCCCTTCGAGCCTGCACCACCATGCAATATGATCATGGCTGATCATGCAACTTCAGTACCCCATTCCTGCTTTCTCTCCATACCCCTTGATCCCTTTAGCCACAAGGGCCACATCTAACTCCCTTTTGAATATATCCAGCCCATTATTTTTCTCCAGATGACATGATTTATTGGGAAAAAATCAGTTTCTGCACAATCGAGCAGCTCTGACAAGTTGCACACACAACTTTACTCTCTAGATGTCACCGGACCTGCTGGGGTACAGTTCCACAGGTATTAAAGTGGACATTATCTACATGCAAGCATCATTAAATGAAATGAGTACTGGCAGATTATCTGACCAGAAATGGAAGACCGTATCACAGCTAATCCCAATACTGTCCTCACCCGACATCTATACATTATGAATAGAGTGGCTAAATAGTGACCAGGAGCAGAAATATTTGGTCGATTTTCCTCTCCTCAACCAAGACTAGGACCAATAGTAGTGGCCCTACCACCAACGTAGCGGAGGTCAGCTAACTCAGCAAGCTGAAGAATCAAACCCAGGACCCTGGTAGTCTATACAGCTCAGCTACTCACTGGATAAATTCATCAAGCCATTGGGAAGTTATTTCCACCCATTTTAATAGCGAAGATAACTGACCAATTAAAGCATTCGAGAATGCTGAAATTTTGCATGACAGGATAAAGATCAAAGTAAACAAGATGATCAAATAAGACTTACACTAACCCACAATTCTTCTGTACACTTACCTCTCACTTCCAGGAATGGTGATTCTATAGAACCTGTGCCTCAGATGGTGCTTATCGCCATGGTAGCAAACTGTGCAAAGGTCGTAATTAGTACACTCTGCACACTTCCAGCGAATGCCAATAATCGGCTGCTGACGGCATGTATCACACATTGTTCCATCATGCTTGATCCCTTTAAGAGACGTTTAATAAACAAAAAGTTAGCCCAAGTTCCTCTTTAGGTTGAAAATTAAGACAGCTTTGATTTGACATTTGCACAGAAATCTAGACTTATTTGGTAGCCCTGATGATGCTCTCGATAAATAGGAATATTGGAACAGGAGTAGGCCATTCCGCCCCTCAATCCTGTTCTGCCCTTCAATTAGATCATGGCTGATCTGTATCTTAACTCCATTTACCTGCCTTGATTCCGTAACCCTTAATACCCTTGCCAAACAAAATTTATCGTTTAGTTTTGACATTTTTAATTGACCTAGTCTCAACAGCTTTTTGGGGAAGAGTGTTCCACATTTTCATTATCCTGTGTGTGATAGAGGTACTTCCTGATATTACACCTCAACGGCCTAGCTCTAGTTTCTTCTGGACTTCCCATACCAGAGGAAATAGTTTCTCTCCAGCTACTAGATCAAATCCTTTAATCATCTTAAACACTTGAATTACATCACCCCATAATCTCCAACACACAAGAAGCTCAACACCATCCACGTCAAAGCAGCCCATCCACAACCTTAAACATTCACACCTCCACCTTCTGCACTGCAGCAACTCACCAAGGCTTCCTTGAAAGACCTCCCAAACCCGTGACCTCTACCACCTAGAAGGATAAGGACATCAGGCGCATGGGAACACCAGCACCTCCAAGTTCACCACCAGCTCACATACCATCCTGACATGGAACTCCATCGCTGTTCCTTCAACTTCGCTGGATCAAACTCCTGGAACTCCCTAACAGCATGGTGAATCTGCGCTGCACCACCTCCAAGGCTAATATATCCTTTCTGAGATGCGGTGCCCAGAACTGAGTGCAGTACTCCAGATGGGTTCGAACCCGAGCTTTGTACAGCTGTAACACAACTTCCACCCCTTTGGAGATAGAGGCCAACATTCAATTAAGCTTTTGAATTATTTTTTGTATCTGCCCGTTAGCGTTTAGTGATTTTATGTCCTTGGACCCCTAAATCTCTCTCCATTTAGAAAATAGATCTATCTTTCTTCGGTCCAAAGTGGATGACCTCACACTTTACCAAATTGAACTCGATCTGCCACAGCTTTGCCCACTCACTTAATATATCAATGTCCTTTTGCAACTTTCTGCTGTTTCCTACACAAATTAATATGCCATTTAACTTCAAGTTGTCAATAAACTTAGATTTATGGATCATTATTCAGTCATTCCAAGTCATTTATATAGTGAAAAGCTGTGGGCCCCAGTACAGGGGGGGGGGGGGGGGGGAGCGGTGGGTCACCACTAGACATACCTTGTCAATGTTAGTAAAGAAATAAGAGCAGGAGTAGGCTATTTGGCCCCTCGAGCCTGCTCTGCCATTTAATAGGATCATGGCTGATCTGATCTTGGGCTCAGCTCCACTTCCCTGTCGGCTCCCCATAACCCTTCACTCCCTTATCGATCAAAAACTTGTCTATCTCCACCTTAAATATGTTCAATGACCAGACCTCCACAGCTCTCTGGGGCAAAGAATTCCACAGATTTACAACTCTCAGAAGAAATTCCTCCTCATATCAGTTCTAAATGGGCGACCCCTTATTCTGAGACTACGCCCCCTAGTTCTAGATTCCCCCACAAGTAGAAACATCCTCTCTGCATCTACCTTGTTGAGCCCCCTCAGTATCTTCTATGTTTCAACAAGATCACCTTTCATTCTTCTAACCTCCAATGAGTATAGGCCCAACCTGCTTATCCTTTCTTCATAAGTCAACCCCTTCATCTCCGGAATCAAGCTAGTGAACCTTCTCTGAACAGCCTCCAATGCAAGTATATTCTTCCTTAAATACGGAAATCAAAACTGTACGCAGTACTGCAGGTGTGGCCTCTCCAATACCCTGTACAGTTGTAGCAGGACTTCCTTGCTTTTATACTCCACCCACCCTTGCAATAAAGACCAACATTCCATTTGCCTTCCTGAATACTTGCTGTACCTGCATAAGCATAGTAACTTATTGTGTTTCATGCACAACGACCCCTAGGTCCCTCTGTACTGCAGCATTTTGTATTTTCTCTCCATTTTAATAATGATTTGCTTTTTTATTTTTCCTGACAAAATGGATAACCTCACATTTTCCCACATTATACTCCATCTGCCAAATGTTTGCCCACTCACTTAACCTGTCTCTATCCCTTTGCAGATTTTTTGCATCCTCCTCACAAATTGCTTGCCCCCTCATCTTTGTATCATCAAACGTGGCTACATTACACTCGGTCCCTTCATCCAAGTCATTAATATAGATTGTAAATATACAGCACCGATCTCTGTGCCACCCCACTGGTTACCTTTTGCAACCAGAAAATGACCCATTTATCCCTACTCTCTAGTTAGCCAATCCGCTATCGATGCGAATATATTACCCCCAACCCCGTGAACTTTTATCTTGTGCAGTAACCTTTTATGTGGCACCTTATCAAATGCCTTCTGGAAATCCAAATACACCACGTCCATTACTCCCCCTTATCCATCCTGCTCGTTACATCCTCAAAAAACTTCAGCAAATTTGTCAAACATGATTTCCCCTTCATAAAGCCATGCTGACTCTGCTTGACTGTATTATGCTTTTCCAAATGTCCTACTACTGCTTCCTTAATAATGGATTCCAGCAATTTACCAACAGATGTTAAGCTAACTGGTCTATTGGGCCCAAGTTTGCCCCCAGGGTTAGAACGGCGCATCTCCGTGTGGTGCGCCGACTTTTTAAGAACAGAAACGGTGCCTATTATTTACCTTGGTATTCTCCCCTCCGTCCAGTTGATCCAGGCCCTTGGCACAGCGCAACAGAACGCGTGGGGGGGCGGAGCCAGGTTCCAGCGCTGAAATCAGTGCCGGGGCCTCTGCACATGCGCGTTAGAGTGTGCGCGCATGTGCAGTAGCTCCAGGCCCCCCGAGGTTGCGTGGGAGGGGCCCGAAGCACACCGCCCCTAGACCTGGCCGAATGGGCTGCCAGGGCGAAGATCGGACTCGGGCCTCCTTCCTCCTTCCCTCCCTCCCGTTTAGCTCCACTTCCCCTCCCCCCCCCGTTTAGCTCCCCACTCCCCCACCACCCCCCCGCTCCTCCTCTCTCTTCTCCCCTTCCCCCACCATGTTGGCGGCGGCAGGACCCGCCCACCCGGCATCTTGCTGGGGGCGGGTTCCGCCCGAAGTCTTCGGCGGCCCGGCATCTGCGTCGTCCACGGGGCCCGCCCGCCCAAAGTCTTCAGCACAGCCCATTCAGCCTCCCTCTCTCTTCCCCCCCACCGCCTTCCTCCTCTTCCCCCCTCTCCTCCTCCCCTCTTCTCCTCTCCCTCCCTCCCCGCTGTCAGAAACACAGACACTGACAGAGGGAGAGAGAGAGACACTGGGGGGGCCCCGTCGCAGCACGCTGTTGGAGGGTTCCCGGTGCTGCAGTCAGTGAGTAGAAACTTAATTTATTTATTTATTGATTGATGTTTGTATTTTTTTATTTTTTTTTGTTTTATTGGTTGATTTATTTATCATTTATTATTGATGATGGCGCTTTATTTGTAAAAAAGTGTGAAGTGTTTAATGTTTGTAAGCCCCCACTTCCACCCCCCATCTCTCAGTCTCTACGCCTGATTTCTAAGTGTAGGCAAGGTTTTTCTGAGCGTACAAACATCTACACTTACTCCATTCTAAGTTAGTTTGGACTAAGTTTTCGCTGCCTAAACTTGCGAAACAGGCGTAAGTGGTTGGACACGCCTCCTTTTGAAAAAAAAAAATCTGTTCTACAATGAAACTATTCTAACTCTCTAGAACTGGAGCAAACTAAATGCCGAGAATTGCAATTTCTAAGATGCTCCATTCTAAACTAGTTGCTCCAAAAAATTAGGAACAACTCAGGCCGAAACTTGAGCCCATAGTTTCCTGCTTTCTTTCTTAAATAGGGGCGTTACATTTGCGGTTTTCCAGTCCACTGGAACCTCTCCAGAATCCAGATAATTTTGATAGATTACAACCAATGCACCCACTATCTCTGCAACCACTTATTTTAAGACCATAGGATGCAGGCCATCAGGTTCAAGGGACTTGTCCACCTTTAGTCCCATTATTTTACTGAGTACTTTTTCTTCAGTGTTAGTTATTGTTTTAGGTTCCTCCCTCCCTATAACCCCTTATCTATTATTGGGATGTTTTAGTGTCTTCTACCGTGAAGACCGATACAAAATATTTGTTCAAAGTATCCGCCGTTTCCCTGTTCCCCATTATTAATTCCCCAGTCTCATCTTCTAGGGGACCAACGTTTATTTTAGCTACTCTCTTCCTTTTTATATACCTGTAAAAGCTCTTACTATTTGTTTTTATATTTCTTGCTAGTTTACTCTCATAATCTATCTTCCCTCTATTTATAATTTTTTTTAGTCGTCCTTTGCGGATTTAAAAAAAAATATCCCAATCCTCTGGCCTCCCACTAATCTTGGCAACTTTGTATGCCATTGTTTTCAATTTGATACCATCCTTTACTTCCTTAGTTAACCACAGATGGTTCTCCCTTCTCTTAAAGTCTTTCCTTCTCTTTGGAATATATTTGTGTTGAGAGTTATGAAATATCTCCTTAAATGTCTTACACTGTAATCTATTTTCCCAGTCCACTTTAGCCAACTCTGCCTACAGACCTTTGTAATCGCCTTCATGCAAGATCAGGACACTGGTTTGAGATCCAACTTTCTCACCCTCCAAATGAATTTGAAATTCAACTACGACATGGTCACTCTTTCTTAGAGGATCCTTTACTCTGAGATCATTTATTAATCCTGTCTCATTACACATTACCAGATCCAAGATAACCTGCTCCCTAGTTGGTTCTGCAACGTACTGTTCAAGGAAACAATCCTGGATACACTCTATGAACTCTTCCGCATGTTGGCCTTCATAGCGAGGGGATTTGAGTACAGGGGCAGGGAGGTGTTGCTACAGTTGTACAGGGCATTGGTGAGGCCACACCTGGAGTATTGTGTACAGTTTTGGTCTCCTAACCTGAGGAAGGACATTCTTGCTATTGAGGGAATGAAGTGAAGGTTCACCAGACTGATTCCCGGGATGGCGGGACTGACCTATCAAGAAAGACTGGATCAACTGGGCTTGTATTCACTGGAGTTCAGAAGAATGAGAGGGGACCTCATAGAAACGTTTAAAATTCTGATGGGGTTAGACAGGTTAGATGCAGGAAGAATGTTCCCAATGTTGGGGAAGTCCAGAACCAGGGGACACAGTCTAAGGATAAGGGGTAAGCCATTTAGGACCGAGATGAGGAGGAATTTCTTCACCCAGAGAGTGGTGAACCTGTGGAATTCTCTACCACAGAAAGTTGTTGAGGCCAGTTCACTGAATATGTTCAAAAAGGAGTTAGATGAAGTCCTTACTACTCGGGGAATCAAGGGGTATGGTGAGAAAGCAGGAATGGGGTACTGAAGTTGCATGTTCAGCCATGAACTCATTGAATGGCGGTGCAGGCTAGAAAGGCCGAATGGCCGACTCCTGCACCTATTTTCTATGTTTCTATGTTTCTATGCTACCTTGGCCAATTTGATTTGTCTAATCAATAAGATGATTAAAATTGCCCATAATTATTGTTGTACCTTTCTTGCATGCCTCCATAATTTCTTTATTTATACTTCATCTAACAGTGTAGCTACTGTTAGGGGGCCTATAGATTACGCCCACCAGTGACTTCTTCATCTTATTATTTCTCATCTCCACCCAAACTGATTCGACATCTTGATCTTCTGAGGCCAATATCATTCCTCACATTTCTCATTTCGCACTGATCTCATTCTTTAGCTACCCCACCTCCTTTTCCTTTCTGTCTATCCTTCTGATTTGTCAAATACCCCTGAATATTCAGTTCCCAGCCTTGGTCAACTCTGTAATGGCTATCAGATCATACCCATTTATATCTATTTGTGCCATCAACTCATCTATCTTGTTACGAATGCTGCGTGCATTCCCATTATCCCTACTCCCTGTCTCTTGTCTCCTAGCCAATTCCCTAGCCAAGGCAATAGACTGCCTCCAATTCCATATGCTCTTATTTTTGTTAACAGTCTCCTACGTTGAACCTTGTTGAATGCCTTCCGGACATCCATATAAATAACATCCATAGACAGCTTATCTACCATGTTAGTTGAATTTTTTTGAGGGGGTAACTAATTTGTTACACACGACTTACCCTTTACAAATCCATGCCAACTTTCTTTGATCAGCTCATATTTGTCCAAAATGCTCAGCCACTCTGTCCTTAATAACAGATTCTGGTAACTTCCCCACAACTGACATTAGACTAATAGGCTTATAATTTCCTAGTTGATCTCTTACCCTTTTTAAATAGTGGTGCCTGTACTGAAATAATGGATCTCTGTCATGTATTTGTACTTTAGTGTTCAGAGTTTGAGAAGGGGGTGAAGATTAAACAGAAATAATAAATGGGGAAATCAGCCAGGATTCCCACTCCCCGATGCTATTCAGTCCCCTCCACTGGCAAGTGTGCATATGTAGAGCTTGAATGATGAGCTATGCTGGCCAGTACTTGTTTGGTCCAGGGTATCCTACCCACAACAGAGACTCAACACAGACAAAAAAAAATTGAAAGTAGAAAAAACACAGATGTCTGATGGACATCTTTTTAAGCCAAATCACGTTTGCCATGCCACTATACGAGGTATCAGCCAATTGAGCTCAGTCCAACAAAACTTTTAAAAGTGGCAAACTGGGCTGGTTTTCACTGCACAAAAGTGGTCTAATTCTTTCAAACGTCAGATACAGAAAGTGGTCCAGAACTTTAAAACATCACACATAAATGAAAAATGAAATAACTAATTTAAACTAAATGATAATCACAGTTAAAAACAAAAAATGCTGGAAATATTCAGGTCAGTTCATCGAGTTTAACAATTTCAAACCATAACCTCTGGCCCTATCTTTTTTTTCCCTCATTCCCACAGCAGCTGTTGATGATTGTCATCTCCATTTACACCCTCTCTTGACTCCTCGTTTGTTTCTTAACTTGTTCCATTACCATCTCTTCTTGCCTTGCACCATCACCCCTTTTGTCTCTTAATCTCTTCTACCTTCCATCCCATCACAGACCTTCCCTTTTGTGCTTTCCTCCCCTCCCCCTACACTTGCTTAAAATCTATTACATCCCTAACTTTTTCCAGTTCTGTTGAAGGGTCACTGACCTGAAACGCTAACTCTGTTTCTCTCTCCACAGATGCTGCCTGACCTGCTGAGTATTTCCAGCATTTTCTGTTTTTATTTCAGATTGCAGCATCCGCAGTATTTTGCTTTTGTGGTAATCTTAGAACTAGAGATTGGGTACAAATTGAATAACCCTTACAAGAAACTTTGGGAGGATTGGAGAAGAAACAAGTTACTACTTTTGAATCGATTAAATTTATTTTGCATAATAAAAGACTCCTCACTAAAAAGAAATGCTTACCTTTTTTCTGGACTCATAGGTACCTCTCTAGCCGACTGCCACTTAACTGTGAGATTAGCAGGTTTCTTGCTCCTGAATACTGATCCTAGCCCTCAAGCACATGACAAAGGGTCAGTACCAGCTGATGTGCAGTGTGATTGGCATTCCGAGCAAAAAGGATGCTAAACCATCTCACTTCAATGGTGGCCAACTAGGCAGTACGCCAATGGAGCCATCATCAGAGTAGACTGTTGCAGCTCAGGCACTATATCGCAAGTCTCAAAATTGCTGACACATGAAATGTAAATATCTGCCACCAAAAATGAGTGGAGAACGATGCATAAAACAGTTTTGCAGAAAGGAGTACTTTGCATTGATGTCCCCAGTAATGTTATGTCAATGAACTACTTTACAAAGACCCTTGATGAGTAGCTAGAGAATTGAAAGTTGTAATGGGTAAATACAGAAAATAATGGTACCAGTCCTGTTAGAACTGTGGGAAAACGTATCGTGTTAAGATGGAGTAATGGAGAATGTAAATGTTAGATCGATATACTGGACTTTTCACTTAATTACCTGTGGGGATGGAAGGGGGAGAGAAATGTATCTTACATATTTAATCTGTGGTGACCTTGCTCAAGAAATCAATCAATGCTATATGACAATGCAAACTAGACATATTTGTTGGAAGGAGGAGGCTTGATTATGCTACCTGGCCTGATCTCATTCAGTGCTTACCTTCCAGTTCCACTACAGATAAGTCAATTGAAACTCCTGCACTAATTGAAAGGCTCAAGTCAAAGAATTAACTAATGTCTCCATTTCTTCAGATCATGAGTCAGACTTGAAACTGAACGCATACTCTGCAAAAAAGTGATCCAGATATCCTAGGGAAGGAAAAAAGATTGCTATACCATGACCACTGTTGAAAATCAGATTCCATGCCATGTCCTCCACAGCTGAATAGCCCATGGAAACTCGCTGTCAGGGCCATTGGCAACCGCTGAACCATGTTGCAGCACAAGTTACCTCATTACAAGAGGGATGACAGATCTTAGGACTGTACAAGAGCAAAGAAACCACTGCAATCCATCTAACCAGTCACAAAATGTATAAATAGTGAAGAAAAATTCTTTCGATGTACCTAAACTAGATTTTAAATCATTTGTGGCCTGTCTTCTATTTTGATTCCCCCACTCTCCCCCAAATATCTCATTTGATAGAGAAGGTTAAAACTGGGGAATATTGTCTGAGAGCAATTACTGAGTTCAAATACTACAGAATGCTAGAATCTTGCTGGAGCTTGTACAAATGCAAACCTGAAAAAATGTATTTCAAACTTGGAGTGACATGTATAAAGGGTGTAACAAGATGGTTTACAAAAAAAATTCTAAAGCACCTGATCAGGGTTTGCCACTAATGTTTGTTCTAATTAAACTACAGAACAGTTTACAAGGATGGTACAAAACATAAAACTCCTGCACTGATTGAAAGGCTCAAGTCAAAGAACTAACTACAGTCTCCAATTCTTCAAATCGTGAGCCAGACTTGAAACTGAATGCATATTCCAAAAAAGTGATCCAAATTTCCTAGGGAAGGAAAAATGCTCTCAGATCAGCCACGATCTTATTGAATGGCGGAGCAGGCTCGAGGAGCCAGATAGCCTACTCCTGCTCCTATTTCTAATGTTCTTATGTGAAGGGTTTCACAGCCATGTAACAGCTCGTTCAAATCTTTAACCATTGGTACACAAAAATTTATTCTATGAAGTTAATCTTTAGGCTCACTTACTTGGCAGGATTAACAAGTACTGAAAATTACTTTTTATTTGATTAGCTAGGTGTCTGGTAGGTGGAAAAATACACCATGTAAGCAGTTTCTGTTTGCTCGAGTGTAAATGCGCTCAATCAAGGGAGATACCCCACTGGCATAACCAGAGAGCTTGGGTTTAGAGGATTCGTCCTCCCTCACCCCGAAAAAAAGTGTTTACATAGGGATATTGCTGGAGCTTAACTATGCAGACTGCCAGCACTGAGCACCTGTAACCTTCCTGCTGCTTCCATACCAGCCACATTAATATTCGACTTGGATATCTGGAACATCAATCACCAACTCCTTGCTCTTTTAATCCTCATACAAAGTAATATGACAAAGACATATAGCCCGCTTGAGGTCAGCACGCCCTCTAGCATCGTGGGCAACAGATCAGTATAGGTGGGAGCTATCTTCCCAGCCAATTCCCTTTTTTACCATAAGTTCATCACAAAGATTAACCCCAGATCTAACACATTGACCAAAGGAAGCCCCTCCACAACATGGCTAGCAATTCTAAAGCCTCAAGCTTAACATGCATTAGGACATTAGAAAAAGTAATCAAAAAGGCTAAAGGAATGTTGGCCTTTATCTCAAAAGGGTTGAACTACAATGGGGGAGGAAGTTATGCTTCTGTTGTAGAGCCTTAGACAGACCCCATCTAAAGTATTGCATTCAGTTGTGGGCACCCCACCGCACGAAAGATATATTGGCCTTGGAGGGTTTCACCAGAATGAAACCAAGGCTTAAAGGATTAAAGTATGAGGATAGATTGTATAAACATGTATTTCATCACGTTTCGAAGATGGAGGGGTGATCTACTTCAGATGTTTAATACAATAAAATGATTTGATACAGTCGGTACAAAGAAGCTATTTTCTCTAGCATGCCAATCCAGAACAAGGGCACACAATTTTATTAGAGCTAGGTCATTCAGGAGTGAAATCAGGAAGCACATTTTCACACAAAGGGTAGTGGAAATGTAAAAGTCTCTGCCCCAAAAGGCTGTGGATGCTGGGTAAATTGAAATTTACGGAGATTGACAGATTTGACAGCTATATGGGGCTCAATTTTCCCCAGTGATTTGCGCCGTTTGTTTCGCGCGTGCCGCTTTTTTGGTCTAAATTTAAAAATCCAAGTTTTCCCAAAGATTGTGCGCCAAAGTAACTCAGTTAGTTACGATTTTTTTAGGTTCGTTTTTTTTTTGCGTCATAGATTGCGGAGCCTGATGTCTGCGCCAGTTTTTCACAATTATGCAAGTTTGGCCAACGTAGATTTCTCCTAGGACGACATATGTGACCACTTCCAAAAAACCTTCTGTGTAAGAAAAAAACAGCGCACGTTAAAACATTGGCGCAGAAAGGCACCATTGTTTTTAGGCAAAGTTTTGGAGGGAGTCAAGAACACAAATATGCATCATCAAGCTTAAATTTTTCCAATTGAAAACGCAGAAAATGGAAGTCGAATGCAATTCTATAAGTTTGGATTTTTAAAAATAAAAGTGCCACACCACCACCGAACGTCTCCAAACCGGGCTCGAGGGTCGATGCGTCAGCCAGCAAAATCGGTCCCTCGCCCGGACACAGGGGCTCGGGGCTCGAATTCAAAAGAAGTCTGGGGAGTGAGGTGTGGGAGCCGAACTGAAGGGATGAGAACCCTTACACTATGCATCAAATGAAGCCCGGGGGGGAAGCCAAACTAAAGGGATTAGAACCCATACACTATGCATCAAATGAAGCCCGGGGGGGGGGGGCGGGTGTGTCCCCGATCTAAGTAAGCCTATTGCTCATGCGCAGACCTGGGTGTGGTCCATACTAGGGTGTTGTCCATACTAGGGCGTCGACCTTGGGGGGGAAGACAACAAAGAAGATTGTCCTGCCTGCCGTTTTGAGCTTCTTGCAAAAAATACAATTTAATCATGGGAGCAATACAAACAATGCCATTCTATGTGCAAGCCTTCTGCATGATGGTGCTGCGGAAGAGACAAATGATTCGACGTCATTGCATGAGGAACCTCAAAGCACATAGGATGATGGGCAGGAGGCCTTACCACATCAGGTATATCGAGACAGGCATTCATAGCTGCACCTGAGTGATGCAGACTGTGTCAGAAGACTGCGTTTCCGCAAAGAAATTGTAACTGAGATGTGAGAGTTAGGAAAAGCAGACCTGCAACCTAGAAGCGTCAGGGGCACTGCTTTGTGAGTTGAAGTGAAGGTTACAGCTGCACTGTCATTCTATGGATGTTCCAGGCCACAACTGGGGATGTCTGCTCCATTACTCAACATGCAACACATATCTGCATTCGGCAGTTGACTGCTGCACTATATGCCCGGAGGAATGACTAAATAAAGTTCCCCATGACCGCCCAAGCAATGCGTGAAAAGGCTGTGGGCTTCTCAAGGGTACAGGGCTGCATTGAGTGTACCCACATGACCTTGCGAACACCTTTGGAAATTGTGCAAATAGATGTTAACAAATATGATGTGATTGGGATTACGGAGACGTGGCTCCAGGATGATCAGGGCTGGGAACTCAACATCCAGGGGTATTCAACATTCAGGAAGGATAGAATAAAAGGAAAAGGAGGTGGGGTAGCACTGCTGGTTAAGGAGGAGATTAAGGCAATAGTTAGGAAGGACATTAGCTTGGATGATGTGGAATCTATATGGGTAGAGCTGCAGAACACCAAAGGGCAAAAAACATTAGTGGGAGTTGTGTACAGACCTCCAAACAGTAGTAGTGATGTTGGGGAGGGCATCAAACAGGAAATTAGGGGTGCATGCAATAAAGGTGCAGCAGTTATAATGGGTGACTTTAATATGCACATAGATTGGGCTAACCAAACTGGAAGCAATACGGTGGAGGAGGATTTCCTGGAGTGCATAAGGGATGGTTTTTTAGACCAATATGTCGAGGAACCAACTAGGGGGGAGGGCATTTTAGACTGGGTGTTGTGTAATGAGAGAGGATTAATTAGCAATCTCATTGTGCGAGGCCCCTTGGGGAAGAGTGACCATAATATGGTAGAATTCTGCATTAGGATGGAGAATGAAACAGTTAATTCAGAGACCATGGTCCAGAACTTAAAGAAGGCTAACTTTGAAGGTATGAGGCGTGAATTGGCTAGGATAGATTGGCGAATGATACTTAAGGGGTTGACTGTGGATGGGCAATGGCAGACATTTAGCGACCGCATGGATGAACTACAACAATTGTACATTCCTGTCTGGCATAAAAATAAAAAAGGGAAGGTGGCTCAACCGTGGCTATCAAGGGAAATCAGGGATAGTATTAAAGCCAAGGAAGTGGCATACAAATTGGCCAGAAATAGCAGCGAACCCGGGGACTGGGAGAAATTTAGAACTCAGCAGAGGAGGATAAAGGGTTTGATTAGGGCAGAGAAAATGGAGTACGAGAAGAAACTTGCAGGGAACATTAAGACGGATTGCAAAAGTTTCTATAGATATGTAAAGAAAAAAGGTTAGTAAAGACAAACGTCGGTCCCCTGCAGTCAGAATCAGGGGAAGTCATAACGGGGAACAAAGAAATGGCGGAACAATTGAACAAGTACTTTGGTTCGGTATTCACTAAGGAGGACACAAACAATCTTCCGGATATAAAAGGGGTCGGAGGGTCTAGTAAGGAGGAGGAACTGAGGGAAATCCTTATTAGTCGGGAAATTGTGTTGGGGAAATTGATGGGATTGAAGGCCGATAAATCCCCAGGGCCTGATGGTCTGCATCCCAGAGTACTTAAGGAGGTGGCCTTGGAAATAGTGGATGCATTGACAGTCATTTTCCAACATTCCATTGACTCTGGATCAGTTCCTATCGAGTGGAGGGTAGCCAATGTAACCCCACTTTTTAAAAAAGGAGGGAGAGATATAACAGGGAATTATAGACCGGTCAGCCTGACATCGGTAGTGGGTTAAATGATGGAATCAATTATTAAGGATGTCATAGCAGTGCATTTGGAAAGAGGTGACATGATAGGTCCAAGTCAGCATGGATTTGTGAAAGGGAAATCATGCTTGACAAATCTTCTGGAATTTTTTGAGGATGTTTCCAGTAGAGTGGACAAGGGAGAACCAGTTGATGTGGTATATTTGGACTTTCAGAAGGCTTTCGACAAGGTCCCACACAAGAGATTAATGTGCAAAGTTAAAGCACATGGGATTGGGGGTAGTGTGCTGACATGAATTGAGAACTGGTTGTCAGACAGGAAGCAAAGAGTAGGAGTAAATGGGGACTTTTCAGAATGGCAGGCAGTGACAAGTGGGGTACCGCAAGGTTCTGTGCTGGGGCCCCAGCTGTTTAGACTGTACATTAATGATTTAGACGAGGGGATTAAATGTAGTATCTCCAAATTTGCGGATGACACTAAGTTGGGTGGCAGTGTGAGCTGCGAGGAGGATGCTATGAGGCTGCAGAGTGACTTGGATAGGTTAGGTGAGTGGGCAAATGCATGGCAGATGAAGTATAATGTGGATAAATGTGAGGTTATTCACCTTGGTGGTAAAAACAGAGACACAGACTATTATCTGAATGGTGACAGATTAGGAAAAGGGGAGGTGAAAAGAGACCTGGGTGTCATGGTACATCAGTTATTGAAGGTTGGCATGCAGGTACAGCAGGCGGTTAAGAAAGCAAATGGCATGTTGGCCTTCACAGCGAGGGGATTTGAGTACAGGGGCAGGTAGTTGTACAGGGCCTTGGTGAGGCCACACCTGGAGTATTGTGTACAGTTTTGGTCTTCTAATCTGAGGAAGGACATTCTTGCTATTGAGGGAGTGCAGCGAAGGTTCACCAGGCTGATTCCCGGGATGGCGGGACTGACCTATCAAGAAAGACTGGATCAACTGGGCTTGTATTCACTGGAGTTCAGAAGAATGAGAGGGGACCTCATAGAAATGTTTAAAATTCTGACAGGGTTAGACAGGTTAGATGCAGGAAGAATGTTCCCAATGTTGGGGAGGTCCAGAACCAGGGGACACAGTCTAAGGATAAGGCGTAAGCCATTTAGGACCGAGATGAGGAGGAACTTCTTCACCCAGAGAGTGGTGAACCTGTGGAATTCTCTACCACAGAAAGTAGTTGAGGCCAATTCACTAAATATATTCAAAAAGGAGTTAGATGAAGTCCTTACTACTAGGGGGATCAAGGGGTATGGTGAGAAAGCAGGAATGGGGTACTGAAGTTGCATGTTCAGCCATGAACTCATTGAATGGCGGTGCAGGCTAGAAGGGCTGAATGGCCTACTCCTGCACCTATTTTCTATGTTTCTATGTTTCTGTTTCTATTCCGAGATGAACAGAAAAGGCTTCCACTTCGTTAATGTGCAGCACGTGTGTGACGACACGCATCGCATCCTGCCAGTTGATGCAAGATACCCTGACAGCACCCATGATGCGTTTATCCTGCTCAAGAGCGCTATATCTGCCATGTTTCAACAGCAGCCAGAAGGGCAGAGCTTGCTACTGGGAGACAAAGGGTACAGCCTCACCATCTGGCTCATGATGCCCCTACGCGTAACCCGGACGGAAACTAACCAGGAATACAACATGTCGCACATTGTGACGCGCAGCATAATAGAGAGGACCATTGGCATCTTGAAACAGCGTTTCCAGTGCCTGGACCGTTCCGGAGGCTAATTTTAAGCACCTTTGCAATACTCCCCTGAGATTGTCAGTTAGTTCACTATTGTGTGCTGAATAACTTAGCCATCATTAGGCAGCGGCAACTGGTAGTAGAAGGCCCACCTAAGGTGAGAGTGGCTGATGAGGGGGAGGAAGATGCAGATGACGAGGAGGACAAGGACGAGGACGAGGACGCCATGCAACTACCTGAACCCGGAGCACGAAGGCAGAGGGTGGGCAGACTTTTGTGCCCCTTTAACGATTGGCGATCCTTGCGCCAGCAGCTCATCCATGAATCCTTTGCTGCCTGAAGGCTTAGCGGCAACTATTCCAAATGGACCATGTTTACTGTTTGGACCTGTTCCGTAATATTGTGTTGTATTAATGGAACAAATAATGGAAATGATTCTTGTTTATTTCAAAAGGTTATGTTAATATTGGAACAAATAATGGAAATGATTCAGTTATAATTTAAAATATATTTTATTCAGAAGTTTAACATTTGTTTGTACTTAACTTAAATAAAAATATTCTTGTATCAATAAAGTTTTCAGTTAAGATCACTTACAAACTTTTAAACTTGTAAATTTACATAACTTACAAAAAACTTTTAATTTGAGAACAGTTATAACAGTAACAATAACAGCAGAGAAAGGCTGCACCCATCTCTCCTCCACCTTATTCTAAGACCGCCCGCTGCGCTTGGACTTGTTGACACCACATCTGCCCGCAGGCGATGGCGCAGCATTACTCGGGTGGTACCAAGCTTATTCTTTCGAACATTTCGGGTAATGCGCACTTCTTGATTGGGGGGGGGGGGGGGTGGGGGCAGGCAGTAATTTGGAAGACCCGGCTTGGGCCCATCAGAGGCTTGTCTGGGGATTGAAGTGGGAGTGGCAGTTGATTCTATCAATGCAGCAGCTAACTCTGACATTCCCTCCCTCATGTGAGCAACAGTATGTCAACCACCTGCAACATCCCCTCTCGCCTGTTCACTGACAGCGCATCAGCTACCTGTGACCATTCCCTCCCTCATGTGCACCGACATTGTATCCGCTGCCTGAGACATTCCCTCCCTCATGTACCCGGACAATGTTCCCATTTCTCATGAGCGCATTGTTACTTCTCCCGACAGTCCCGATATCTCATCACCCACCCCACTGATGGTGTCCAGTAGCGATTGTGTAAGGTCAATGCTCTCCGCACTCACTGCCATCATCTGAACCACATCTGTTAGATCCTGCACCTCAGCTCTCCTTATCCTCTTCATCCTGGGTGTGGCTCGCTGCATCCCACTGGGACCCGCAGCCTCAGACGGTGGGGCCCTGGGTATGCCTCGCTGCACCCCACTGGAATCCCCAGTCTCGATGGTGGGAAACCATGGAATGTCCCAGCAACACTCATACCACGCAGGAAAGGGGCTGGCACCTCAATGGGCAGTACCTGAACCTCCTCCAAAGTGAGTATTACAGTGGGGACTTCATCCATCACCTCCCCCTCACCCCCATGCTCTTGGTCTGGAAGGTGGGATTGGAAGATACTCTCCTCTTCAGGCTCGCTCGTGTCTGAATCTTCTGCATCGTCAGGGTTGTCTTCAAGTTCTGCAAAATATAACAGAACAGATAAATGGTTAGCAGCAGAGAAGGGGGCAGGGTAGAATGAGTAGGCACACACTGCGCAGGCAGCAGACTCATTTGAAGGACCACGATGAATGATAGCACATTGCATCGACCGAAGCGTAGCTGACGGAGACATCCCCATGAACCGAAGAATGGCTAGCCCGCGCAGTACTTAACATTTAGCAAAGCCAGACTCTGGAATTTGCCGGACTTACCCTCTCCCTCGAGTATGGGCCCAGCTTGGGCAGTGGTGGTTGCTTTTCTCCAGGCAGGACCCATCAAAGCAGCGACCCTGTCTTCCAAGTGTGTCAGTGGGTGCAGATTTGCCGGGCCTCTTCCTGTTCGAGTTCTTTTCCTTTTGTTATGTGCCACCTTCCTCTGCAAAGATGAAAATTTAACTTTTTATAGAGAGGGTGTCTTTCTGCTGGGTGGGACATACAGATGGTCACAATTGCAATTGCATTGAATAAATGAAAATATTACTTACACTAACTACTTGACCAAGGTCCTGCCACTTCTTTTTGCACTGGCCTCCAGACGTCAGCTCAGTAATCTTCTGCAAGTTGGTTCCAGCGACTCTTCATTTCTTTTGGTGAAACTTGTGTGTGACCTCTGCTGGTGTCTAGCTCATGCCATCTGGCCTCAATTACAGTAACCAGTGCCTCCACTTCATCTTGTAAGAAATTCTTTGCCCTTGAGCTGCATTGCATTCTGTATTGCAGCTCCGATTTTTCCAATGAGAATTAAAGTTTTCACAAACTGCCTCTTTAAAAATGGTCGATTACAGACCAGGAGCTGTACTGGGCATGCACGATGCACGCTCATCGCAATCACGTCAAAAACGCCTTTTTTTTTCACGCATACATAAAGGGGGGGGGGGGCATTGTTTTTTCAGTGCAGACATTAGGCTCCACCCCCAAAGCTACAGGACAGGCTGCGCGGCACCAATTTCAAAAAAAATAGAACGGGAAGACTTACTACTTATTTTCTTTGGAGTGGTTGGGGGCCAAAAAAAAGGGGCATACTCTGGCAATACGCCAAAAAACGGTATTGGGGAAAATTGAGCCCATGGAGTTGAGGTATAAGATCAGCCATGATCTAGCGGAATGGGCTGGAGGGGGTCATGGAAACAGGTGTAGGCCAACCAGCTACAATCAAAAATACACTGTGTGGGCAATTGTGGACATAAATCCATATTAACCAGACTACAATGAAGCATCAAAAACTGGGCCTTTCAATTCACTGCTCCCCAGCTGGTTTATTGCCAAAACTAATGTTTTGAAGTTACAGTATTTCAATAGATCCTCTAGTACCACAGTGGTTAACTGCACTCCCTGTTGGTGTGAGTTACACAGAGCAGGGAGGTCCAAGATTCATTCCCTATTGTGTGCTAAGTTAACTGCTCTTAGCAGGAAAAGCAGTACCGCTACAATTGGCCTCAGTGTCACTGGGTTGGTGGGAGTGGGGGGGGGGGGGGAAGGAGGAAGAATTTTTTTTTTAAATCAGCCATGACTCATAACTCTACTAGAAAGTCGAGTCTGATGAGCACAGAACTGGGATGCCTGACAACATTCACTGTCTAGATCTACACGACAAGAACACTCACTTAGGCAAGCTAGTAGGGGACAATTGGTCTCTATGGAACTAGAAGCCAGCATGGCTCAGGGCTTCAGAAGGAAGGAAAGTAGATTGGAGGGCAAAAATGTTTTATTTCTGAACACCTTCAGCATCTGTGGCTCCATCAGTGTACTTGAACTCAAGAAAAATATAACTCAAGATGAAATGCTAGAAATATAAGAACTTGCATTATATAAACACCTTTCATAAATCACAGCCAGTGAATGATGGTTTAAGTGTAATCACTTATGTCGGTAGGTTCCCACATTACAACAATGACTACACTCCAAAAAGTACTTCATTGGCTGTAAAGCAGTTTGAGAAGTCCAGTGGTTGTTAAAGTGATGGTGAGTAACTTTATTGGCAAATAGCACTGGAGAAATTAATGAGACTAAAAGCTGATAAATCTCTTGGCCCTGATGACTACATCCTAGGGTTTTAAAAAAGGTGGTAACAGAGATGGTGGATGCGTTGGTTTTGCTATTCCAAAATTCCTTCGATTCTAGAACAGTCCTCGTGGATTGGAAGATAGCAAATGTAACCCCGCTATTCAAGAAAGGAGGCAAAAAGAAAAAAGGGAACTACAGGCCAGTTAGCCTGACATCAGTAGTAGGGAAAATGCTAGAATCTATTAGGGACATGATGAGAGCACTGAGAAAATCATAATTGGCAGAGTCAACATGGATTTATGAAAGTAACAAATCTATGTTTTTTTGAGGTTGTAACTAACAGGGTAGATAAGGGGGAACCAGTGTATAAGGCGCCAGAAAAGGTTATTGCACAAAATTAGGGATCATGGAATTGGGGGTAATATATTAGCATGGACTGAAGATTTGGTAAACTGACAAAATTAACAGAAAGTAGGAATAAATGGGTCATTTGCGAGTTGGCAGGCTGTATAACTAGTGGGGTACCACAAGGATCAGTGCGTGGGCCAAAACTATTTACAATCTATGCTATCATAGGCAGTCCCTCGGAATCGAGGAAGACTTGCTTTCAATCTAAATATGCGTCCTTAGGTGGCTGAACAGTCCAATACGAGAACCACAGTCCCAGTCACAGGTGGGACAGATAGTCGTTGAGGGTAAGGGAGGGTGGAACAGGGTTACCGCATGCGCTTTCCGCTGCCTACGCTAGATTTCTGCATTCTCTCGGCAATGAGACTCGAGGTGCTCAGCGCCCTCCCGGATGCACTTCCTCCACTTAGGGTGGTCTTTCGCTAGGGACTCCCAGGTGTCAGTGGGGATGTTGCACTTTATCCAGGAGGCTTTGAGGATGTCCTTGTAACTTTTCGTCTGCCCACCTTTGGCTCATTTGCCGTGAAGAAGTTCCGAGTAGAGCGCTTGTTTTGGGAGTCTCGTGTCTGGCATGCGAACAATGTGGCCTGCCCAGCGGAGCTGATCAAGTGTGGTCAGTGGTTCGATGCTGGGGATGTTGGCCTGGTCAAGGACGCCAACTTTGGTGCGTCTGTCCTCCCAGGGGATTTGCAGGATCTTGCGGAGACATCGTTGGTAGTATTTCTCCAGCGACTTGGTGTCGACTGTACATGGTCCATGTCTCTGAGCTGTACAGGAGGGCAGGTATTACTACAGCCCTGTAGACCATGAGCTTTGTGGCAGATTTGAGGGCCTGGTCTTCAAACACTCTTTTCCTCAGGCGGCCAAAGACTGCACTGGCGCACTGGAGACAGTGTTGAATCTCGTTATCAATGTCCGCTCTTGTTGATAAGAGGCTCCCAAGGTATGGAACGTGATCCACGTTGTCCAGGGTCGAGTCGTGGATCTTGATGACTGGGGAGCAGTGCTGTGCGGTGGGGACAGGTTGTTGAAGGACCTTTGTCTTACGGATGTTTAGCGTAAGTCCCATGCTTTCGTACGCCTCAGTAAAGACGTTGACTATGACTTGGGCGTTCGGTAATCTATGCTAATGACTTAGATAAAAGGGACTGAGTGTAATGTATCCAAGTTTGCTGACGATACAAAGTTAGGTGGGAAAGCAAGTTGTGAGGAGGACGCAAAGAGGCAGGCAACATCCCGATACCGGAACTCTGAAAACCAGAACTGTCCGAAAACCGGACATTTCGGCGAGCAGCGGAGGATTGGCAGGCAGCGAGGTGCGAAATCCAACAAAACCCAAAATCCAGCATGGATTTGGTCCCAAGGATTCCGGATTTCAGACGATTTATTTTCTTGTCTGAAATCCTGAAAAGCCCAAAAACCAGCACAGACTCGGTCCCGAGGATTCCCGACGTTGTACCTGTACAGACAGGTTATGTGAGTAGGCAAGAATGTGGAAGATGGAATATAATGTGGAGAAATGTGAAGTTATCCAATTTGGTAGGAAAAATATAAAAGCTGAATACTTTTTAAAATGGTGAGACTGGAAAATGTTGGTATTCAGAGGAACCTGGATGGCCTTGTACACGAATCACAGAAAGTTAACATGCAAGTACAGCAAGCAATTAGGAAAGCAAAAGGTATGTTAGCCTTTATTACAAAAAAGATTGGAGTACAAGAGCAAAGAAGTCTTACTGCAATTATATAGAGCTCTGGTGATACTACACCTGGAATACAGTGTACAGTTTTGGTCTCCTCGCCCAAAGATACTTGCCTTAGAGGGAGTGCAACAAAGGTTCACTAAACTAATTCCTAGGATGGGGGGGGGTGGCTAAAAATTGTCTTACGAGGAGTGTTTATGGAGATTAGGCCTATTTTCCCTAGAGTTTAAAAAAATCAGAGGTGATATCATTGAAACATAAAATTCTTAAATGGCCTGAGGGTAGATGCTGGGCAGATGTTTCCCCTGCCTGGGAGTCTAGAACTGGGGGGGGGGGGGGGGGGGAGAAGAGTCAAGAACCAGGAGTTAAAGTCTCAGAATAAGGGGTTGGCCATTTAGGACTGAGATGAGGATTAATTTCTTCACTCAAAGGGTTATGAATCTTAGGAATTCTCTACCCCAGAGGGCTGTGGATACTCAGTCGTTGGGTATATTTAAGACAGAGGTAAATAGATTTTTGGATACTAAGGGAATGAAGGGATATGGGGAGAGTGCAGGAAAGTGGAGTTGAGGCCAAAGATCAGCCATGATATTGAATGGCGGAGCAGACTCGAAGGGCCTAGCCCTGTTCTCATTTCTCATGTTCAAACAGAAAATTTTACTCTTTCAAAATGGCATAAATGATATTAATTTTAGGAATCTCAATTGTTGAGTTCTGTAGCAAAACTGATGGTGTTTATTGATTGCAGGCAAATGGAGCAGCCAATTTACAGATAGCAACGTCTCACAAATAGTAAATGAGATAAATAGTCAGCTAAACTATTTTTGATGGCATTGGTTAAATATTGAAAAATTGATGAATATTGGCCAGAACACCAGGACAACACAACACCTCTTCCAATAGCATCATGGGAACTTCTTCAAAGATCCTATTACAGACAGGGCCTTACTTCAACATCTCATCTGAAAGATGCCTCTGACCATGCAGCACTGTCTCAGCACTGCACTGAAATATTAGCATAGATTAGGTGCTGAAGTCATGGAGCAGAACTTGAGTTCACAAACTGCTGACTAAATTATACCAACTGAGCCAAACTGAGAGTTTGGAAGGGAGAAAGGCTAGCTTAGAAAGCATGGCAAGAAGGAAAGCAGTATGAGGATGTAAGAAACATTGACACAGTAAGACTTGATCTGAAAAAAAAATACCCTCTGGCCTTGCTTGAATTATTTATTGTGTGATGTCTGCATATCACTCATATTTTCCATCAATTGCACAATATCACTGAAATCCAGAGTAATGCAATATCATTTCTAATGTTACAATGAGGACACCTTATATGAACTGGAGGAATTGTCTCCATTGTCACTGTCCACCATAACAAGAACTTCCCCACCAACTCCACAATGCTTAAAATATTTCTTCCAGGAATATGGGTGATGCTGGGAAAGCTTAATTTACTCCCTATCCCAAATTGCTCTGGTGATGGGCCTTCTTGAACCACTACACTCCGTGTGTCGATGCTACTCTCAATGATATTACATAGGATTACATACATTACAGCACAGAAACAGGCCATTCAGCCCAACCAGTCCATGTCGGCATTTGTGCTCCACTCGAAGCTCTTCCCGTCTTTCCTCATCTAAATCTAGCAGCATAGCTCTCTATTCCCTTCTCCCTCATGCGCTTGTCTCACTTCCCCTTAAATGTATCTATACTATTCACTTCAACCACTCCCTGTGGTAGCAAGTTCCACATTCTCACCACTCTTTGGGTAAAGAAGTTTCTTCTGAATTCCCTATTGGATTTCTTGGTGACTATCTTTTTTGATGGCCTCCAGTTATGCTCTTCCCCACAAGTGGAAACATTCTCTGTATCCACTCCATCAAAACCTTTTATAATTTTAAAGACCTCTATTAGGTCATCCCTCAGGTGTTGTTTCTCCCCCCCCAAAGATTAAAAAGATCCAGCCTGTTCATCCTTTCTCGATATGTATACCCTCGCATTTCTTGTAGGGAATTTCAAGATATGGAACCAGTGACAACGGAGTCATATTTTCCAAGTCAGGACAATAAGCGACTTGGAGCCAATGGTGTTGCCATAATATTGCTGTTCTTGTTCTAGTCAGTGGTAAGGGTTGCAAGAGAGGAAAGTGCTGTTACAGAAACCTCGGTGAACTACTGCAATGCATCTTGTAGATTGTATATACTGCTCCCACCATGCATCAGCGATGGAGGATAGAGTCCAATGACAGGAGTGGCAATCAAGCAAACGGCTTTATTATGGATGCTGTTGAAATTCGAGTGTTGTTGCAGCTGCGCCTATCCGTGCAAGTGACAAGTATTCCATCACGCTCCCGACTTGAGCTTCATGAATGGTGAGCCACTTATCGCAGAAAACCCAGCCTGTCCTCTGCTCTTGCAGCCACAATGTTGATATGGTTGGTCCATTTAACCTTCTAGTCAATGGTGACCTTTTAGCTGTTGATAGTGGGAGGAACTTGTCGATTGTGGTGCTGTTGAAGGCGAGGTGGAGATGGCTGGGCTTTCTTTTTGTTCAAAGTAGTCATTGCCTGGCCCTTGCGTTCCTTGGTTGAATGCTATCTGTGTTGTGCTCATTCTGTCCTATTTATAATGCAGGGTGGATTCATCAATCATAACACTGGAGAAGGTCCATGGACAGACAGGCGAAGCTAAATGCAAACAGTAAAAAACTATGCATGCAAGCATGCATCTCAGACATGTGCAATTTCTTAAGTCACAAATGTGGCTTTAACAGTTTGACAATGGCTTCTTCAATTTCAGCAGAAAGTCCATTCAAGCTAACAATGTTGGAAGTGCACTGCTATACTTCAGGGGCAGACTGGCAGCTTAGGTTCCAAATACTATTGCTGTCATTAGAAGCAACTCTGTGATACACAGACAGTAGTTTAAAGTCGAACTTAATATCAAATGTTCAGATGACATCACTCCCTGAACAATACATTCATGAATTATGATATTAGCTGAGTTCTCAGAGAATTCTATCTTAGAAACCCTCCAGTTGTGTTTATTCATCTAATGAATCAATCAATCAAACCCACTCAAACATGAATCTCTCCAGCTTTCATTAAAAACTAAATTCTAGTTTATACAGGAGATTGGTAGCTAGGTTTATGATGACATTAGTACATTTTCTTAGCAAATCAATGCACAATGTTAAAACATGGTGTAATCCTAGAACATTACTCATTACAGAAAAAATATAAACTGAGGATCAAACAAGTATCTATTTAGGTGTTAATATTTTAAAAATCCATAGTTTCAAGCTTTAATTCAGACTGACAGAAACCAAAAGGAACAGGGTGACATACACAGATGCCACCACGGAGAAATGGGATGTCATAATCATTACCCAATAATGAGGTATTAATTTACAAAGTCTGCCAGCAGAAATATGCTCATGGATAGCAATCATACTCAAAGCCATGAGTTAGTTGCAGATTTCTACTAGATCGGATTCTACTAGTAACATCCAACAACTATCGATTTTTTTTTAATCAATATTTTCTGGATTTGCAAGACCTATCATTTGCATATATGCCAACTATGATTCACCAACTACACTCTGCAAGTGACCATTTACTCTGACAGTCATCACACCCGATCCAGGGTAACCTAGCAATGCTATGGGATCACGAGACAGGTACAGATGAGGAAGGTCACTCGCCTCACCATTGCTCATCCATTCACAAAAAAAATTCCACAGATCACAAAAAGCCCTGCAGACAATTCAAAATTGAGGGTGCATAAGTAATTTATGAAGTGAAGTGTAATAACGGTAAGATTTCATTAAAACTTAATCTGCCTTAATGAAAAGGAATGCTGATTCCAAAAAACTAAATGAGTTTAAATCATGCGCAAGATACACAAATCTTGCATTCCCGACATTCAAAAGATCATAAAACTGTAGCAATGGTAGGTGAGGGGAAGGGAAGAAAATCAAAACCTACACTTTTGAACCCAAAAAATAAGATTGTTTTTAAATTTTGAAACAGCTCTGTTTACATCAGATGGTTAGCATCAGCCACATCGTGTTTTACACAACTGAACGAATCCACGCCCCAACCAACACAAAACAAAAAAACATTTCATGAAAGCTTTGAAACTACACCTTCAGTTATTAAAGCAGAATGAACAGGAAGAGGGGGGTGCACAAAACTGCAATTAGCAGAACAGAAAAGGCTTGTCGTGTTAATTTGCAAAATATTAACGTATATCGAGGTTACTTCAACAAATCAATTTCAATAACCAAGTTGCGTTTTTTTAATCCACCTGTTTCCAGACAATGAAGTGATTCTAGTATTCATTTTCAGTAGCAGTCAATTCAATGTCAATAATTACTCAGCCACACAACTGTAGCTAGTCCAATAGTATTTACTGCAACAATTAGTCATCTTTTCAAGTTATTTCAATTGTAACTCTACTGAGGAGGACAGAGCATTTGAATAATTAACGTGTTTCCAATAGCAGTCACTTTAAAGCGAGTGGGGCCTGCACTAAGCAGCTTTCAGGCAGGCTGAGCAGTGAGCCGCCCGGCCTCGCTGCCCGCGGACACGCTTACCTGTCGGCGCGCTGTCCAGTATGCGCAGGTCGTAGGCCCCGGAACAACGGTAGTTGGCGGCCGTCCCGTTATCCCACACCACCACCACCTCCTCGGGGCTCTCGAAGCTCCTGACGGTGCCCACATGCCCCTCTCCACCGTCCTGTTTGCCCCATTTCCAGTCGGGGCCCCGCACCACTCGGGCCCCGACTCCCTCCATCATCACCCGGTTATTCCTTGAGCCGCTCATTGTCGGATCCGCGGGCGGCTGCAGCCCCGAGTGCCGCGCGGGTTCACAGGGCCCGCGGCCGCGCGCGCCAGCCGCCGCTCCGATTTGGCAAACCGTTTTTTTGTTGTTGGGAAATCCGGGAACTCGATGGAAAGAAAGGTGGGGGAGGGGAGCGCACAGCGCATGTGCACTGACAGCTCGTTCCCCGAGGACGTCGCCGCCATCTTTCATATGGGCAAACGCCGCTCGTCATTTGGTCATTTAACAACTGGCATTTACCTGCCGCCTTGAACCTAGAAAAGCGGCGGCACAAAGCGCCTCACAGTCGTGAAATTAGACAACCCAAGTCAAAGACTTTCGGAGGGGTAACCGGTGGGTCTTAAAGAAGGAGAGGAAGATGAAGACATTTAAAGCAACTACTTGTAGCGCCTTTAACCTAGTAAAACGTCCTAAGGCGCTTTACAGGAGCAGAAGCAAACATAATTTGACACAGAGCCACACAGGGAGATATTAGGGCATATGACCGAAAAGCTTGGTCAAAGAGGTAGGTTATAAGGAGCGTCTTAAAGGGGAATAGAGAGGCGGAAAGGAGTTCCAGTATTTGGGACCTAGACAGCTGTAGTGGAGCGATTAAAATTGGAGGTATGTAGGAGTCGAGATTTGGAAAAGCGCAGATATCTTTTTGGGCGGGGTTGTAGGGAGGGGCGAGGCCACGGAGAGATTTGAAAACCAGGATAATGTTGTGCCCTTCAATGCTCTAACAATGACTCCACGAGGCAGTGTGTTGTACTTGAACTTTTTTTAATTTCAAAATATACTTTATTCATAAAAAAATCTGCACAGTACATTCAAAGGCATTTCAATACATTTAGCTGTGGTCAGCAATCCCATACACTATATTTGGGTTCTGACGACAGTTCCGTTCGTTACATTTCCTTGTTTTCCAGTTCAAGTGCAATTCGGTCTAATACGGGATACATTGTAATACATTCAAACAAATTACATTTCATGTGTCACGATACAGTACACGGAATGGGTGACAGTACATTTACATTTTTCTTTTCAACATGCATTTCGCAACAGACCTTGTACTTGAACTGTAGTGACCTTAGTCTTTTATTAGTTAACTCCAGAGTGAGAATCACACCTGGTGGCCTGCCTTTTATACTAGGCCAGGCACACCTGCACAGGTAACCTATGAGTCTCCCACTGCTGTGCCCTCTGGTGGCACACCTTGATATAGTACCAACAGTGGCCATGCAAGATACATGACAGATAAAAATGTAAAAGTCGCAGTATTACCGGACCAGGAGCCGCAGGGGTGCTGGGTGAGCAGGACTTGGTGCGAGTTAGGATACAGGCGGCAGCGTTTTGGATGAGCTCAAGTTTACAGAGGGTGCAAGGTGGGAGGCTGGCCACAAGAGCATTGGAATAGTCAAGTCTAGAGGTAAAAGAAGCACGGTTGAGGGTTTCAGCAGCAGATGAACTGAGGCGGAGTGGAGACAGGCGATATTATGAAGATGGAAGTAGGTGGTCTTGATAATGGAAAGTTGTGGGTCAGGGGTCAGAAGCTCAGTTCAGGGTCAACTAGGATGTCAAGGTTGCAAATGGTCTGGTTCAGCCTCAGGTAGCTGCCGGGGAGAGGGATGGAGTCAGTAGCTCAGGAATGGATCTTGTGACTGGGATCGAAGACTATGGTTTTGGTCATCCCAATATTTAGTAGGAGGAAATTTCTGCTCATCTAATACAAGCATGTCGGAAAAGCAACGTGACAAAACAAAGGCAATGGAGGGGTTGAGAGAGGTTGTGGTGAGGTAGAGCTGGATGTCATCAGCATACATGGGGTATTCCAGAGCTTAGGACCTAGACAGTTGAAGACACGGCCGCCAATGCGGGATGACGGGAAGGATGCACAGGAGGTCAGAATCAGGAACACAAGAGCTTTAGTATTGGAGGTGTTTACAGATTTAGGAAAGAAGCCATGAAGGAATTTAAACATGAGGGGGACCAAAAGTGAATGTAGGTTTTCAAGGAGAGTGGTGATGGGGGACCGGGTGGCGATACAGGTTAAGGTACAGCAGAGATATGAATGAGCTGAAATTTATCGATGGTGGAGGATGGAAGGCCAGCTAGGGGAGCATTTGAATGGTCGAGTCTACCAAGTATTCACAGCATAGAAACGGGCTATTCGGCCCAACAGGTCCATGCTGGTGTTTATGCTCAAAACAAGCCTCCTCCCACCCTCCTTCATCTAACCCCATCAACATATTCATCTATTCCTTTCTCCCTCATGTGCTGTCTAGCTTCCCCTTATATGCATCTATGCTATTCGTCTCAATTACATTTGCGGTAGCGAGTTCACATTTTTACCACTCTTTGGGTAAAGAAGTTTCTCCTGAATTCCCTTGGATTTATTAGTGACTGTCTTACATTTATGACCTCTCGTTCTGGTCTCGTCTGCAAGTGGAAACATCTCTACGTCCACCCTATCAAACATTTTCATAATCTTAAAGACTTCGATCAGACCTCCTCAGCCTTCTCTTTTCCAGAGAAAAGAGCCCCAGCTTGCTAAATCTTTCCTCATAGCTATAACCTCCCAGTTCTGGTACAATTCTAATCAATTTTTTTTGCACATTCTCATAGAAATATAGAAAATAGGTGCAAGAGTAGGCCATTTGACCCTTCGAGCCTGCCCCGCCATTCAATAAGACCAAGGCTGATCATTCCCTCAGTACCCCTTTCCTGCTTTCTCTCCATACCCCTTGATCCCCTTAGCCATAAGGGCCATATCAAACTCCCTCTTGTATATATCCAATGAACTGGCATCAACAACTCTTTACGGCAGGGAATTCCACAGGTTAACAACTATGAGTGAAGAAGTTTCTCCTCATCTCAGTCCTAAATGGCCTACCCCTTATCCTAAGACTATGTCCCCTGGTTCTGGACTTCCCCAACATCGGGAACATTCTTCCCGCATCTAACCTGTCCAGTCCCGTCAGAATCTTATACGTTTCTATGAAATCCCCTCTCATCCTTCTAAACTCCAGTGAATAAAGGCCCAGTCGATCCAGTCTCTCCTCATATGTCAGTCCTCCCATCCCAGGAATCAGTCTGGTGAACCTTCGCTGCACTCCCTCAATAGTAAGAATGGGTCCTTCCTCAGACTAGGAGACCAAAACTGAACACAATATTCCAGGTGAGACCTCACTAAGGCTCTGTACAACTGCAGTAAGACCTCCCTGCTCCTATATTCAAATCCCCTAGCTATGAAGGCCAACATA
Source organism: Pristiophorus japonicus (assembly GCF_044704955.1). Taxonomy (NCBI): domain Eukaryota; kingdom Metazoa; phylum Chordata; class Chondrichthyes; family Pristiophoridae; genus Pristiophorus; species Pristiophorus japonicus. Next base: position 372,520,043 of record NC_091977.1, read on the forward strand.
CCATTTGCCTTCTTCACCGCCTGCTGTACCTGCATGCCAGCTTCCAATGACTGATGAACCATGACACCCAGGTCTCGTTGCACCTCCCCTTTTCCTAATCTTCCGCCATTCAGATAATATTCTGCATTCGTGTTTTTTCCCCCAAAATGGATAACCTCACATTTATCCACATTATACTGCATCTGCCATGCATTTGCCCACTCACCTAACCTGTCCAAGTCACCCTGCAGCCTCTTAGTGTCCTCCTCACAGCTCACACCAGTTTAGTGTCGTCTGCAAACTTGGAGATATTACACTCAATTCCTTCATCTAAATCGTTAATGTATATTGTAAAGAGCTGGGGTCCCAGCACTAAGCCCTGCGGCACTCCACTAGTCACTGCCTGCCATTCTGAAAAGGACCTGTTTATCCCGACTTTCTGCTTGCCAACCGGTTCTCTATCCACGTCAGTACATTACCCCCAATACCATGCGCTTTGATTTTGCACACCAATCTCTTGTGCAGGACCTTGTCAAAAGCCTTTTGAAAGTCCAAATACACTACACCCACTGGTTCTCCCTTGTCCACTCTGCTAGTTACATCCTCAAAAAATTCGAGAAGATTCGTCAAGCATGATTTCCCTTTCATAAATCCATGCTGACTTGGACCGATCCTGTCACTGCTTTCCAAATGCGCTGCTATTTCATCCTTGATGATTGATTCCAACATTTTCCCCACTACTGATGTCAGGCTAATTACCCGTTTTCTCTCCCTCCTTTTTAAAAAAGTGGTGTTACATTAGCTACCCTCTAGTCCATAGGAACTGATCCAGAGTCGATAGATGATCACCAATGCATCCACTATTTCTAGGGCCACTTCCTTAAGTACTCTGGGATGCAGACAATCAGGCCCCGGGGATTTATCGGCCTTCAATCCCATCAATTTCCCTAACACCATTTCCTGCCTGATAAGGATATCCTTCAGTTCCTCCTTCTCACTAGACCCACTGTTCCCTAGTACATTTGGAAGGTTATTTGTGTCTTCCTTCGTGAAGACAGAACTGAAGTATTTGTTCAATTGGTCTGCCATTTCTTTGTTCCCCATTATAAATTCACCTGAATCCGACTGCAAGGGACCTACGTTTGTCTTTACTAATCTTTTTCTCTTCACATATTTATAGAAGCTTTTGCAGTCAGTTTTTATGTTCCCTGCAAGCTTTCTCTCGTACTCTATTTTCCCCCTCTTAATTAAACCCTTAGTCGTCCTCTGTTGAATTCTAAATTTCTCCCAGTCCTCAGGTTTGTTGCTTTTTCTAGCCAATTTCTATGCCTCTTCCTTGGTTTTAACACTATCCTTAATTTCCCATGTTAGCCACGGCTGAGCCACCTTCCCCATTTTATTTTTACTCCAGACAGGGATGTACAATTGCTGAAGTTCATCCATGTGATCTTTAAATGTTTGCCATTGCTTATCCACCGTCAACCCTTTAAGTATCCTTTGCCAGTCTATTCTAGCCAATTCACTTCTCATACCATTGAAGTTACCTTTCCTTAAGTTCAGGACCCTGTGTCACTCAAGTGCCTTTATATCTTTTTTTTATAATATGCGAAACCAGACTGTTCACAGTACTCCAACAAGTGTTCGATACAAGTTTAACATTACTTTGCTTCTTTTTAATTCCCTCTAGAAATGAACCCCAGTGCTTTGCCTTTTATGGCTTTATTAACCTGCATTGCTACGTTTAGTGATTTGTGCACCTGTACCCCAGATCCCCCTGTTCTCTGCCCCATTTAGACACTTATTTTGCAAGGATTATGTGGCCTCCTTATTCTTCCTACCAAAATATACTACCTCACACTTATCTGTATTGAAGTTCATTTGCAAATTACACACGATTCCCAAGTCCGAATCGTTTATGTAAATGGTCAACAACAGTGTTCCTAGCATCGATCCTTGTGGAACTTCCCACCATTTGCCAGTCTGAGCAATTAACTTTAACCATACTCTGTTTTCTGTTTTGTAGCCAACTTGCTATCCATTCTGATACATGTCCCCTGATTCCACATGTTTTAACCTTCACCATGAGTCTACTGTGCGGTACCTTATTGAAGGCTTTTTGGTAATCCAAATATATTACATCTACAGCATTAATCTTATCTACTCTTTTTGTATTACTCCTTCAAACAATTAAATAAGGTTGGTCAAGCATGACTTTCCATTTTGGAATCCATGCTGACTACTGTTAATTATATTTTCGGTTTCTAGATATTTTTCTATTACATGTTTGAGTAAGAATTCCATTATCTTTCCTACCACTGACATTAAGCTAATTGTTCCTTAGTTCCTTGGACTTGTTCTATCTCCCTTTTTATATTTAGGAATGGCATTAGCTGTCTGCCAGTCCTCTGGTATTATTCCCTTTTCTAATGAACTTTTTCTAGATATGTAATAGTGCCTCTGCTATATCTACTGTAATTTCTTTTAATATGCATGGATGCAATCCATCTGGACCAGGGGTTTATCCTCTCTAAGTTTGATTAGTTTATCAATTATTACCTCCTTTCTATTTTAAATGTCTTGATATCTTTTTTGATCTCTTCTTCTAATGTCATGTCGACCATGTTAGTCTCCCTGTGAAAGAACAAAGCAAAATAATTATTTAATATTTCTGCCATTTCACTGTCATTACCTGTGAGTTTATCATATGTATCCATTAGTGGCCCTATCCCATCCTGATTTCTCTTTTGTTATTTATGTGTCTCCAAAATATTTTACAATTTCTTTTTATATTCTTTGATAATTTAATGTTGTAGTTTCACTTTGCCTTCCGATTTGTTTTTTTTGCTTCTTTCCTAACCTTTTCGTATTCCCTTTTGTCATTCCTTTGTTGTCTATGTTTCTTAGTGTATGCCTTTTCCTTTACTTTCAATGTTTCCCTTATTTCTTTATTTATCCAAGCTGTATCATTACTCGGTAGTTTGTTCTTGCATTTTAGTGAGATGTATTTCTCTTCGACTATTGATCACTGTTTTAAATGTTTTCCACTGCTGTTCTATTTCTTTGTCAGTAAATTTTCCCAGTTTATTTCCCCTCGTTCCATTCTCATCAATTTTAAAATAATCTTTTTTTAAATCTAATTTACTATTTTGGTCTTGTCTTACTTATGTCCTTCTCAATCTTCATCTTGAACCTAAATCTATAGTCTAGAGATGACAAAAGCATGGATAAGTTTTCAGCAGCAGATGGACTTGCATTGTTTCACTCCCATCTATCGAAACATTGCCAGCACATCTCCAGCAAAGGGCTTTCTTCCCACTCTGGCACTGTCATTATAAACGCAGTGAAAGAAACTACTGCAATTGTAGGCAGGCACAAAATACTCACATAGAAACAAAGCTGAACCAAAACTTTATTTCCACAATGTATTAATGAAATATGTATTTTTCTCAAAAATAATGGATAAAGAATTAAAAAGAACTTCTAATGCTGGAAATTAGGAATAAAAACAGGTCTGTAAGAAACTAGTTCTGACAAAAAGTCTACATGAAAAACATTAACCCATCTTTTCTCTTTTCAGATGCTGAGAGACTTGCTTTATATTTCCAACATTTTATGACATTAACTTTGTTAGTCAATAGAATTAATAATTAGGATAGTAATATAATTTTAACCTTGTTTAACTGCAATTTATTTACTAAGAAAATAGATATTGGCACCGATTCTGACAGGGGGGCAGGGTTTCTGTTGGGAAACACGGAAGTTCGGGTTTCCCCGAATGCAGTGGTGTTTTGAGTCCACAACACGCGTAGTTTTTTCCCTTTAGGTTCCCCAGCCTGATTGATAGACTTGGCTTCCTGTCAGGTGGCTAGCACTCTGGAGGAGCAGGTCGAGTGCAGTAGAGTTAGCAAAGTACTTTAATTACCTTTTTAAAAAAATGACTAGAATCTCATGCTTCTGGGAGCATGGTGGAGAGTCCAATCCCTGACCCCAGGGGTGCCTTATGGAACTTGGAGGGGCCGAGGGGAAGCACTCCTGCTCATCCTGGCTATAAGGGCACTTACTATCTCTCTAAAGCTGTCCTCGCCTCCCTTCAGCTGCCAAGTTTCCCGAGACTTGGGAAATCCGGTCGGCCATTGTTCAACCAGCAACACCGAGGCTACCAGCCTCATTAAAATATTTAAATTGCAAGCCCGTCTCCTGGGATCGGGTTGGTTTCCCGCCCCTTATCCTGCCTCCGTTAAACCCAAACATGCGCGGATTGGGGTCAGGTTTCCGATTTTTAAAGTTTTAACATCTCACCCGACCACAACCTACTAATTTTTGGGGGTTAATATTCAGTCCATCATTTCTAGTCACACATTGGCTATATATTCAGCTGCTCACTTTTTGTTAGTTCTCTGGTTTTCTGAAGTGACTGTGCAGAAAGCAGAGAAGTTAGACAAGCACGTTGTACTGGTCAAATACTTAATGGCAAACATTTGAAGAAATATTCCAAAATTCTCAATGAATATACATTCCATTGAGAAATAACTCCATGGGAAAAGTGATCCATCTGTGGCTAACGAAAGAAGTTAAGGATAGTATTAGGTTAAAAGAAAAGGCATATAATGTTGTGAAGAATAGCAGCAAGCCTGAGGATTGGGAGAGCTTTAGAAACAATGGGGAATAAGGAAATGGCAGAGACTATAAACAAATATTTTGTATCAGTCTTCACAGTAGAAGACACAAAAAGCATACTAAAAATAGTTGGGAACCAAGGGGCTAATAAGAGTGACGAACTTAAAGTAATTAATATCAGTAGAGAAAAAGGACTGAACAAACTAATGGGACTAAAAGCCCCTGGACTTGATAACCTACATCCTTGGGTTCCAAACGAGGTAGCTGCATAGATAATGGATGCATTGGTTGTGATCTTCCAAAAGGGAAATCGTGTTTGACAAATTTGCTCGAGTTCTTTGAGGATGTAATGAGCAGGGTGGATAAAGGGGAACCAGTAGATGTTGTGTATTTGGATTTCCAGAAAGCATTTGACAAGGTGCCACATAAAAGGTTACTGCACAAGATAAGAGCTCACAGGGTTGGGGGTAATATATTAGCGTGGATAGAGGATTGGCTACTTAACAGACAGCAGAGAGTCGGGATAAATGGGTCATTTTCTGGTTGGCAAAGCGGTGCCACAGGGATTAGTGCTGGGGCCTCAACTATTTACAATTTATATTAACGACTTGGATGAAGGGACCGAGTGAAATGTAGTCAAATTTGCTGATGATGCAACAGTTCAAGAAGGCCATTCATCACCACTGTCTCGAGGGCAATTAGGGATGGGCAATAAATGCTGGCCTTGCCAGTGACACCGATATCCCATGAATGAATAAAAAAAACATTTTGTTAAGATCATTCTGTAGTTTCTGGGTTGCCTCCTTCAATTTCAGTGCTCCACCTAGTTTGGTATCAGGGATAGCATTAAAGCCAAGGAAGTGGCATACAAATTGGCCAGAAATAGCAGAGAACCCGGGGACTGGGAGAAATTTAGAACTCAGCAGAGGAGGACAAAGGGTTTGATTAGGGCAGGGAAAATGGAGTACGAGAAGAAGCTTGCAGGGAACATTAAGACGGATTGCAAAAGTTTCTATCGATATGTAAAGAGAAAAAGGTTAGTAAAGACAAACGTAGGTCCCCTGCAGTCAGAATCAGGGGAAGTCATAACGGGGAACAAAGAAATGGCGGACCAATTGAACAAGTACTTTGGTTCGGTATTCACTGAGGAGGACACAAACAACCTTCCGGATATAAAAGGGGTCGGAGGGTCTAGTAAGGAGGAGGAACTGAGGGAAATCCTTATTAGTCGGGAAATTGTGTTGGGGAAATTGATGGGATTGAAGGCCGATAAATCCCCAGGGCCTGATGGACTGCATCCCAGAGTACTTAAGGAGGTGGCCTTGGAAATAGTGGATGCATTGACAGTCATTTTCCAACATTCCATTGACTCTGGATCAGTTCCTATGGAGTGGAGGGTAGCCAATGTAACCCCACTTTTTAAAAAAGGAGGGAGAGAGAAAACAGGGAATTACAGACCGGTCAGCCTGACATCGGTAGTGGGTTAAATGATGGAATCAATTATTAAGGATGTCATAGCAGTGCATTTGGAAAGAGGTAATATGATAGGTCCAAGTCAGCATGGATTTGTGAAAGGGAAATCATGCTTGACAAATCTTCTGGAATTTTTTGAGGATGTTTCCAGTAGAGTGGACAAGGGAGAACCAGTTGATGTGGTATATTTGGACTTTCAGAAGGCTTTCGACAAGGTCCCACACAAGAGATTAATGTGCAAAGTTAAAACACATGGGATTGGGGGTAGTGTGCTGACATGGATTGAGAACTGGTTGTCAGACAGGAAGCAAAGAGTAGGAGTAAATGGGGACTTTTCAGAATGGCAGGCAGTGACTAGTGGGGTACCGCAAGGTTCTGTGCTGGGGCCCCAGCTGTTTACACTGTACATTAATGATTTAGACGAGGGGATTAAATGTAGTATCTCCAAATTTGCGGATGACACTAAGTTGGGTGGCAGTGTGAGCTGCAAGGAGGATTCTATGAGGCTGCAGAGCGACTTGGATAGGTTAGGAGAGTGGGCAAATGCATGGCAGATGAAGTATAATGTGGATAAATGTGAGGTTATCCACTTTGGTGGTAAAAACAGAGAGACAGACTATTATCTGAATGGTGACAGATTAGGAAAAGGGCAGGTGCAAAGAGACCTGGTGTCATGGTACATCAGTCATTGAAGGTTGGCATGCAGGTACAGCAGGCGGTTAAGAAAGCAAATGGCATGTTGGCCTTCATATCGAGGGGATTTGAGTACAAGGGCAGGGAGGTGTTGCTACAATTGTACAGGGCCTTGGTGAGGCCACACCTGGAGTATTGTGTACAGTTTTGGTCTCCTAACCTGAGGAAGGACATTCTTGCTATTGAGGGAGTGCAGCGAAGGTTCACCAGACTGATTCCCGGGATGGCGGGACTGACCTATCAAGAAAGACTGGATCAACTGGGCTTGTATTCACTGGAGTTCAGAAGAATGAGAGGGGACCTCATAGAAACGTTTAAAATTCTGACGGGGTTAGACAGGTTAGATGCAGGAAGAATGTTCCCAATGTTGGGGAAGTCCAGAACCAGGGGACACAGTCTAAGGATAAGGGGGAAGCCATTTAGGACCGAGATGAGGAGGAATTTCTTCACCCAGAGAGTGGTGAACCTGTGGAATTCTCTACCACAGAAAGTTGTTGAGGCCAATTCACTAAATATATTCAAAAAGGAGTTAGATGAAGTCCTTACTACTAGGGGAATCAAGGGGTATGGTGAGAAAGCAGGAATGGGGTACTGAAGTTGCATGTTCAGCCATGAACTCATTGAATGGCGGTGCAGGCTAGAAGGGCCGAATGGCCTACTCCTGCACCTATTTTCTATGTTTCTATGTTTCTATCTGCAAATGTAACTAATTTGCATTGATTTTCATAATCCAAGTCATTGATATAAATCAGAAATGGTAGTGGTCCCAACGCTGAGTGCTCGGGCACACCTCTAACTCGTGTCCATTGTTTAGTACCCTTCATCTAGTTTCTTATCCACAACCAAAATTTGCCTTGAATCCTCATAGTTTTGAGCTGAATTAGTAATCTTTCATATGGAACTTTATCAAATGCCTTTTGCAGGTTTAAATGCACAATGCCAGTGGGTTTCCCACTGTCAACTTGATTTATTATTTCTGCAAATAACTTAGACAGGTTGGTCAAACAGGATCTTCCCCATCTAAATTGATAATCAATTCCCGTATTTTACATGGGATTGATGTAAAACTGATGGGTTTGTAGTTGCTGTGTTGTCCCGCTTTTTGAATCTGTTAACCTGTTTCCAATCTACTGTTATTACCCCAGGGTCCATTAATACCCACATGATGATTGCCAGTGCCTCGTAAATCTCCTCACTAGCCTTTTGCAACAGTCTGCAACAACAACAACTTATATAGCGCCTTTAAGGTGCTTCACAGGAGTATTATGAGATAAAAGATAATATCATCTAATGCTGGAGATTTATTTATTTTAAACCCTTTCAGCTTGTCCAGAACACTTATATCAACGGTTGAATCATGCCTTTTTAAAGGAGGGTATGTTCTTTGTCTTCCCTTGTCAATACTTTGAGGAAGTAATTATTCAGAATATTTACAATCTTGTTTTCATAATTAGCTTCAAGACCATTTGAATCTTTTAATGTTCTCTGACGGCCCCATTGCTATTGTAATCCTGAAAGAATATTTTTCTGTTATATTTTGCCTTCACAGTTTTTTTTCTAGGACTCTCTTAGCCCCCCTGAACATGCTTTTAACTTGTTTTTAAGAACATAAGAATTAGGAGCAGGAGTAGGCCATATGGACCCTCAAGCCTGTTCCGCCAATCAATAAGATTATGGCTGATCTTCAACCTCAATTCCGCTTTCCTGCACTGCCCCCATATCCCTTGATTCCCCTAGAACTAGACTTTCCACTTCATATCGCCCATCTATGGCCCATATATCGCCCAAAATGGACCTCTATCGCCCATTTTGAGCAAAAAATGGAAAAAATCGCCGAAAAAATAAGCCCCCAAGTTTCGGCTCACTTCGCCGAGCTGATCGCCCACACATGGCCGATTTGAAGTTTTAGCACATCGCCATCACATGGCCGGGCTGATCGCTCGCCGAGAACATCACTGGGTAATAGTTACTTTTCCCGGGCTTTACTGAAGGAAATGGGCACTACGGACACCATTTGGAAGGGTGGAGACAGCTAAAAAAATCGTGCTTAGAGAGTTGTGAGTTATTTAAGGGTCCTGTATAGATAGATCTACTCAGATTATTACTTATATTTAATTTTACTAATAGTAGCCTAGTGAATTCGGCATTTTTAAGTGAAAAGTGCATTTATACCAAGTGAAAATAATTATTGAAAGTGATGGGGCTGGAATAGTGAGAGTATTAGACTGAGATTGGTATACAGTGTAATACTGGGGCTTTTATAATGAGAGTAGTTTAATAGATTATATTTTTTAGTGAAAAGTGCATTTATAACAAGTGAAAATAATTATTGATAGTGATGGGGCCTATGCTTTCTGTGCCATTATTCGTAACTGCTCACAAGCTGGTTTCTGAAAGGATCAATCGAAGAGGTGGCAGAGTAATGCGTAGACAGAGACAGAGGAGGCGAGCGTACAGCCAACAAAGGTACAAAGAAACGCAATCTTACCTCAACTTGTCTGAAAATGTGTGTCTTTGGAGGCTGCGCTTCTGGAAGGAGGTTATCGATGAGATTTGTCAGCTCATCAAGGGGGATCTGCAACCTTCCAGCACCATCAGAACTGCACTGTCCGTTGAGGTAAAGGTTACTGCAGCTCTAGCCTTCTACACATCAGGATCCTTTCAGGCTTCAGCTGGCGACATCTGTCGTATCTCTCAGCACGCCACACACTGCTGCATTCGGCAGGTGACTGAGCCCTTTACGCTCGCAGATGGACTTTATAAGCTTCTCTATGAACAAGGAGGCACAGACCGGGAGGGCTTTCGGTTTCTCGAGAATAGCAGACTTCCTCAAGGTGCAGGGAGCAATAGATTACATGCACGTTGCCCTGAAAGCCCCTTTAAAGAATGCGGAGGTGTTTTGTAACAGAAAGGATTCCAATCCCTGAATGTGAAGCTTGTTGTTGACCATAAGCAAATAATTATGACAGTAAATGCTACATTTCCAGGCAGCATCCATGATGCGCACATCCTACGTGAGAGTGCTATCCCTGACCTGTTTGTCAGTTAGCCAGAAGGTTACGGTTGGATGTTGGGGATAAGGGATATGGCCTTGCCAGTTGGCTGATGACCCCACTGCATAATCCCGTTACTGAAGCAAAGAAACGTTACAATGAAAGCCACATAGCGACACGCAACATCGTCGAAAAGGCAATTGGAGTCCTAAAGCAGCGCTTCAGATGCCTGGACCATTCTGGTGGCAGCCTACAGTACCATCCTGACCAGGTCACTGAGTTTATTGTGGTGTGCTGCATGCTGCATAACCTAGCTATAAGGAGAGGAGATGGGGCTGCAAGTCCATCTCCAGAAAGAGGGGGGATGGAAGAGCCAGCCGGTGAGGAGGAAGAGGAGGTTGCTGAGGACCTACGGGAGGCCAAACAGCCTGGTGATCTAGTCATGATTCCGCCCCCCGCCCCCCGACCCCCAAAGACCAGTACCCAGTGGCAGTTACGCGACTGTTAAGCTATTGTGTCAGAATCTCATTTATGAACGCTTTTCCTGAACTTACATTGTGGATAGTCAAATTTACATTTACAATTACGGTTAAGCAAAAGTTGCATTTGCGTTGAGTTATGTTTTTGCCTTGCCTGCACTGGCCTTGCATTTGCATTGATGCTTAACTTAAGTAAACTTTTATTATAATAATAGAATGCACAACTAATGCAGAACAATTGTAAAAATGTTATGCTTAACGTAACTAAGAGAATGCACAACAATTGTTAAACTCAATAAAAATTTTATTTAACACAACGAATCTTAAAAATATTTTATTAACACCCTCAAACCACCCACCCCATCCCAAACAACAATGAATGCACAAACTTTAAAAAATCTAACATTTAACATTTAACTTTTACATTTATATTGAAAAAACAACCCCACTCCCTACCTGCGGCCACGTTTCCCTCCAGGTCCTTTACTACCCCGTATTATAACACCACCTGCCCGTTTTGGTGCCCGCAGACCAAGATGAAGCTCGCGTGCAAGACTTCCTGCCGTGGTGGAGGTGTCGGAGTGGAAGGCGAAGCATGCTGTTCGTCTTCCGAGTCAGGAGGAACTGCATTCTCCATACTTGCTTGAATGCGAGGGGTTACACTTTGAACCAACACGACACCTTGGGGTGCAGCGCCGTGTCCAGCCAGCAACACATGCCGATGGGCATTGGTTGCGGCGATCTTTTCTCAGATCCCCTCCAAGGTCTGCCGTGCTAACTCAGTTTGCATGACAGACCAGTTGGAGAAGTTCGTGGAGAACTGGTTCCAGTTCTTGGAGAACTGATGGAACCCCTGAATAAGCTCGCGACCAATCGTGACCATCTCCCTGCACATGGAGATCAAGCACTCCATCAGCCCTTCCAAGGTAGGCGATTGTTCACCTCACTGACCCGGAAGTGCTCCTGTTCCTCCGTTTTGATTTTCTCCTGCTCCTCCTCTTCCTCCTCCGCAGTTGCTGGTGCAGCTGCTGGTGCCGGCTGGAGTTGAACGAGCATATCAAGTTGACCTTAAAAACACATATGACATTTTTACAGAGCTTATTACAACATAACGGTGAATATTACCAAGAGACGTTACATATCAATACTTTTCACTACCCCAGAAAGCTGTAGCGGCTGCATCCCCTGCTTATGCACAAGGGCTGCATGCATGGCATGACATCATTAGTATATCATATGTTCATCACAAGTATATTGCATTATAATTACAGGACATTAGATCAGTTACTTATTTAAGTTTTTAATACTGTTTTTAATACTGTTTGACACATTACACATTACTCATGAGACGCATGGCTGGGTTCGGCCAGACCATGGGTGGTGGCCAACCAGCATGGCTGCACACTCCTCAATCTTTGTAAGTGGCTGCAGTTGGGCAGCACCGCCCCCCCACCTTTGCTCAGAACGGTTGATAGATATCTTCTTCTGCAAATGAGAAAAGAGCATGGCATGGCATAAGCTAATGGACTAAGTAGTATCTTGAGGTCACAACAGTTTAAAATGTTACATGCTGCTGGTTCAGATCACTGTCTGGATCTTAACATGGTTTACGTAACATATTTAAGAATGACAAACTTAAATTCAATGTAGGAGATTCATTGTTATAATAAAAATTTGCATGCATCAGTAAAATATTACAGTTAAAATATAAAATGCAACTTACTCTTGCTGCTGCGACCAAGCTATTCCAGTGTATTCTGCACTGGTCAACCCTCCTCGCCTCATGAGATGCAGATGATACCATGGCTGCAATCTCCTCCCAAATTTTTCTGCAGACACAGGGTGGAGATTTCCCATGCACACCCCGTGCAATTCGGCCCACTTGGCATGCACCTCGTTCACCAGGGCCTCGTTCGCTTCGTTGCTGAAGGGTTTCGCCCTTTTCCTCTCTGAATTGAAGTCAGTCGACATTTTTATAGTACTTTTTATAGTACTTATATTTATATTTATATTGCAAACAATCAAATTCCCTCTCCTCTTAATCTCTGGCTTCCTCCTCTCTCTCTATCTCCTCTCTCTCTATCTCCTCTCTCTTTCTCTCTCTCTCTCTCTCTGCCCCTCCCTGTGCCTTCTGCGCATGTGTGGATGACCCCTGACCTCCTGAAATGTGGGAAAGTCAGTAGGCCGGAAAAAAAAACACACATGCGCAGAAGCCCATTGCTAGGCAAGCTTTTACTTCCTCGTTCAGTAGGCGAACGTGACATCCCCGAACTTTAAGATCGCCCGTTCCACATCGCCGGCCAAAGGCCAAGTGGAAAATCGCAAAAAAAAACGGGCCATGTTGCAGCGATCACTAAGGCTGAGACATCGTACATCGCTGGAACAAGGTCCACCTAGTGGAAAGTCTAGCCTCTAGAGTCCAATCGAGTTTAGGTATGATCCTATATTCATCTCAGTAATTCCCTTCTCCTTTCTCCCTGCAAGATTTGTGGAGCTAAGTTTTCCACTTTATTTCACATTTAATTTGTTTATTAATCTATTTAGGGTTATGCTTAGTTTGATCTTGTTGATGTTAGGTATGTTGTTGTCCTGCACGTCCAGCATTATTCTTTAAAACATGTTTCATTTAACTTCTACTGAAAAGTTGACAAACACACTCCTTCAATTAACTTGTTTCAATTCTTCCCTCATCTCTTTGAATGTATTCTTTTTAATGTTATAAATCTTGTTATTTTCTACAATCTCATTCCTCTAAATTTTGATAATAATGTAGTCAGTAATCAACTGTAGATTAAATTCCAGCAAACAGCTTATGACTATTAGCACAGTTTGAATTATTCAGTAACGGTATTATCAAACATTAAATCCATCGAAATCTGCAGCTTGATATCAGCCACTGAGGAAAGTACAAAGACTAAATCAAACTGTCCCCACCAACACCAAACAATATTCTGTGAAAGAAAAGGGGGGAGAAATTCATTATCGCTGCGTTTGGGGGCGGTAAGTTTTGAAAGCCGAGAAACTTAGCGCCAGACGTTAATGTTTCCCCGCTCTCAAAAAATTGGCTTTAGCGCTCCAGGAAGGAAGTGGAGCACTAAATCTGATAGGTCCTTACTATACAGTATACAGTACACGAGGCCCATGCTTGAGAGAAGGTCAGTCTGTGACCTGTCCTTTATTCCTTCGCACTCCACGTGATGAAGGTGGGTGGAGCTTCCCCTTTTGTACCTGAAGGCCCAGGTTAGGAGTGTCTCCCACCTAGTGGTCATTGTTCTCACAGTGTACAACTTAGGTCAGATTATACATGGGTTACAATGCTGGTTGAATACATGACATCACCTCCCCCGGCCCCCCCCCAAAGTCTTATTGGGATCACAGGTTGAGTCTCTCTGGTGGTTTACGCTCTCTTGTAGAGCGCCTGAGTTGGGGCTCCGGTTGTTGGGCGCTGGCCTGAGTGTCTGCTGTTTGCGGTGCCTCAGGCCTATCCAGACTGCCCACAGTGATTGGGCTCTCCTCCACTTGGTTCCGGTGTTCGGTCACCTGTGGTGGAGTGAACTCTATATCGTGTTCTTCCTCTGCTTCTTCTATGGGGTTGCTGAACCTCCTTTTAGTTTGATCCACGTGTTTGCGGCAGATTTGTCCATTGGTAAGTTTAACTACCAGAATCCTATTTCCCTCTTTGGCAATCACAGTGCCTGCGAGCCATTTGGGCCCTGCAGCGTAATTAAGGACAAAAACAGGATAATTTACATCAATACATCGCGCCCTCGCATTCCTATCATGGTAGTCATATTGTGACTGGCGCCTGCTCTCAACAATTTCTTTCATGGTGGGGTGTATAAGGGATAACCGGGTTTTGAGCGTCCTTTTCATTAGCAGCTCTGCGGGTGGAACCCCTGTGAGCGAGTGTGGTCGGGATCTATAGGCCAACAGGAGGCGTGATAAGCGTCTTTGTAGGGAACCCCCTTGGATTCTGAGCATCCCCTGTTTGATTATCTGCACTGCTCGTTCTGCCTGGCAGTTTGAGGCCGGCTTGAACGGTGCCGTTCTGACATGGTTAATTCCATTGCCTGCCATGAAGTCCTGGAATTCAGTGCTTGTGAAGCACGGGCCATTGTCGCTGACCAAGACATCCGATATACCGTGGGCAGCAAACATTGCCCGTCGACTTTCTACCGTGGCAGAGGATGTGCTTGAATTTAAAATGTCACACTCGATCCATTTGGAGTTGGCGTCTACTACAACCAAAAACATTTTTCCCATGAAAGGACCTGCGTAGTCCACATGGATGCGTGACCAAGGCTTGGCGGGCCATGGGCTAAGGGGGGCTTCCCTGGGCGCATTGCCCAGCTGGGCACACGTGTTGCACCTGCGAACACAAAGTTCCAGATCTGCATCTATCCCTGGTCACCAAAAGTGTGACCTGGCAATTGCCTTCATCATGACAATGTCCGGGTACTCATTGTGGAGTTCTCTGATGAACACCTTTCTGCCCATCTGGGGCATGACTACGTGGTTTCCCCATTGTAGGCAATCAGTCTGAATCGAGAGTTCATCCCTGCGCCTGTGAAATGGTTTAAATTCCTCAGGGCATGCCCTGTACGTGGCTGCCCAGTCCCCATTCAGGACACATTTCTTGATTAGAGAAAATAGTGGGTCTCTATTTGTCCAGACTTTAATCTGACGGGCTGTCACGGGTGAGCCTTTGCTTCCGAAAGCTTCAACAGCCATGACCATCTCAGCAGCATGCTCGGTAGCCCCTTCAGTGGTGGCTAGTGGGAGCCTGTTGAGTGCATCGGCGCAGTTTTCGGTGCCCGGTCTGTGCCGAATTGTATAGTCATAGGCAGCTAATGTGAGTGCCCACCTCTGTATGCGGGCCGATGCGTTTGCATTTATGGCCTTGTTGTCGGCCAAAAGGGACGTTAGGGGTTTGTGATCTGTCTCCAGCTCAAATTTCCTGCCAAACAGGTACTGGTGCATTTTCTTTACAGCATATACACATGCGAGCGCCTCCTTTTCTACCATCCCGTAACCCCTTTCTGCCTGGGACAGACTCCTGGAGGCATAAGCTACCGGCTGTAACTGACCCTTTACATTGACATGCTACAACACACACCCGACACCATAGGATGACGCATCGCACGTTAACACAAGTTTCTTACATGGGTTGTATTGTGTTAACAGAGTGTTGGAACATAACAAATTGCGTGCTTTATTAAAAGCCCTTTCCTGACTGTCCCCCCAGACCCATTGCGACCTTTGCGTAGGAGCACATGTAGCGGCTCTAGCAGCGTGCTCAATTTGGGAAGAAAGTTACCAAAATAGTTCAGGAGCCCCAGGAATGAATGCAGCTCCGTCATGTTACAGGGTCTGGGTGCTCTCTGGATCGCTTCCATCTTGGACGCAGTAGGGCTGATCCCGTCTGCTACTACCCTCATCCTCAGGAATTCTACCTCTGGAGCTAGGAAGACGCACGTCGTCTTTTTCAGTCGCAGCCCTACCCGGCCCAGTCTGCGTAGCACCTCCTCCAGGTTGTGGAGGTGTTCTTCAGTATCGTAACCCGTGATGAGGATGTCGTCCTGAAAAACTACCGTCCCTGGAATCGACTTGAGGAGGCTTTCCATATTTCGTTGGAAGATTGCGGCGGCCGAGCGAATCCCGAACGGACATCTGTTGTACTCAAACAACTCCTTATGTATCGTGATGGTGGTCAGCTTCTTCGACTCACTCGCCAGCTCCTGGGTCATGTAAGCTGAGGTCAGGTCCAATTTTGAAAAAAGTTTGCCACCGGATAGTGTCGCAAAGAGGTCCTCTGCTCTCGGTAGCGGGTACTGGTCTTGGAGTGACATCCGATTGATGGTGGCCTTGTAATCACCACATATCCTGACCGATCCATCCGCCTTGAGCACCGGCACAATCGGGCTCGCCCAGTCACTGAATTCGACTGACGAGATGATGCCTTCTCTCAGCAGGCGGTCCAATTCGCCTTCTATCTTTTCCCGCATCATGTACGGCACCGCTCTGGCCTTGTGGTGTACTGGCCTGACGTCCGGGTTTATGTGAATCACTACCTTGGCCCCCATGAAAGTGCCGATGCCGGGTTGAAATAATGAGTTAAATTTGTCCAGGATCTGTGAGCATGATACTCGCTCCACAGAGGAAATTGCATTGACATCGCCCCATTTCCAGTTCATGACAGCAAGCCAACTCTTCCCCAGTAGTGCGGGACCGTCCCCTGGGACAATCCAGAGTGTCAACCTGTTCTCCGAATCTTTGTGGGTCACGACTACCGTGGCGCTGCCTAGCACCGGAATGATCTGCTTTGTGTAAGTCCGTAGCTGTGCGTCAATCGGCGATAATTTTGGCCTCCTGGCCTTGGACGCCCACAACTTTTCGAATTGTTTGATACCCATCAGAGACTGGCTGGCCCCCGTGTCTAGCTCCATTGATACTGGGATGCCATTGAGGGGCACTTTCATCATTATCGGTGGCGTCCTGGTGTATGAACTGTATACGTGCTCCACATGAACTCGCTGAACTTCAGCTTCCAGCGATTTCCCCCAGCGTTCATTTCTGCAATTTCTGCAGGTATTTTGCTCATCTCTGCAAACTCCGGCTGAGTGTGTGCCTCCACACCTCCAACATGAGCTGTTGTTGAAAACAAAAGGTCCCTTGCCAGTCGATCGTCCCTGACTGCCCCTGTTATTGTCCTTGAGTGCGCCATTAACAGATGTTGATGGCCCCATTACTGGCCGCATTGTCCCTTGCAATGGCGTGAATCGCCGTTTAGCTTGCCATTGTCTCTGTCGAACTCCCCCTCTGGGTTCGACTACATGTTGGGGCATGCCCGATTGCCTTTGTCTGCCTGGAGAACTGTGTGCTGCTTTAACAATGTTGAATCTCTGTCCCAACCATTCCTTAACACAGTACCTCTCATCTGTTCTGCTCGTGGCCATGCTCGCGTGGTTTAAATCCCAGTTTCTCATCGCCATTGATAGGTCCTTACTATACAGTATAAATGCACACAAGGCCCATGATTGAGAGAAGGTCAGTCTGTGACCTGTCCTTTATTCCTTCGCACTCCAAGTGATGAAGGTGGGTGGAGCTTCCCCTTTTGTACCTGAAGGCCCAGGTTAGAAGTGTCTCCCACCTAGTGGTCATTGTTCTCACAGTGTACAACTTAGGTCAGATTATACATGGGTTACAATGCTGGTTGAATACATGACAAAATCAAGCACTCCACTTCCTTCTTGGAGCACTAAAGGATGCGGGCGGGGTGGAAACCTCAGCAGTGCTGCACACTGGGCCGTGCAGCACACATGCCCTACAAAGTGCCCTTCCCTCCCTTAATGGGAAGGGCCATCGCTGCAGACTTTGCAAATAAAAACGGACCTACCTGGACCACGAAGCGAGCAGCGAACCTGCGCAATCAGTCTGGCACTCGAACGATCGCGGCAGGAACCCGTGAAGAAAACGGTATCAACAAAGGTAAGGTTTTTCTTTATTTACCTCAGCCACCTCCCCTTTAATCATCGCTCTGGTAGCGGCAGGCCACCAGATCCACGCCTCCTGCAGCTGCCAGTATTTTCTCATGGCGCTTGCTGCAGGGGCAAAAGTGAATTTCGGGTCCGGGAAGCTAACTGGGCGATGCGCACAGCGATGACGTCACGATCTCCGGGTGCAGGAGATCGGGGTGCAACACCCTAGCGCCGCCACTAAACTCCCGCCCAATATGGCGCTAATGGGAGGTGCAAATGCACCCAATTTCTAGCCCAATGGATATATAGAGGGAGTACTGGACTGCAAATCTGTTTCAAAATTTAGACCCCCCACCCCGTATTTCCACTTCTTCATCGCCTGCTTCTATCCTTTACGTCATAAACACTGCTCCTGAAACTTTCAACCATGAATTTTTCACTTCCAGATTTGACTTCTGCAAACTCTTTGCCGGTCTCCCATGCTCCTCGATACATAGGCCGAAATTTTCACTTTGAAGAGCATGAGGGTTTGGGAGTGGGTCGGCGGTTAAAAGAGCTAAAATTGACCATATCAGGAACCCAACGTCATCCCGCCGACTTCTGCCTTTCACTAGGGCACGTTTTGAGGCGCACCACAGACCCGCTTGGGAGCGGCCGGCGACCTCTTTGAACTCGTTTATAGACCCTTAACCGCCTTTCTAATGTCAAGTTTGAACTTTAACTGGTTGCGCACGTGATTCACGCATCTCGGGAACCTCGCCTGTCGAGGGGAGGGAAAAGTTCAATGGCCATTGTGTGAGTACATTCAGTTACAGCTGGAAAAAGTACATAAATACATCTTACACCTGCTTCCTTGCCTAAGAGAAAGGCTCTGGCTGACACCATTTTGCGGCCTCCTTCTGTTACGTTATTTCCTATAATTGCATTAGGATGAGGGTGAGTATCAGTGGTGGTTAGTCAGATGGGGATGTGAGTAGGTGCATAGAGAGTGAGGGATGGGCGCATCTTGCAAGGTAGGCCGGTGTGAGGATTGATGTGCAGTAGTAGGCTTGGGAAGGCAGAGTGATGGGGTTGGGGTGACATGCACATCAGGATGTAGTTGAATGTGGCATTACACTCACCTTTATTGATCACATGAGATCATTAAATCTTTTGAGGCAATGGATCCAGGACCACCTGACTACATTCCTGCTGCTGACCTCCTCCACGATCTCCAGTAAAGCCCTCTTTGTCTCACTGGAAGGTCTCTTGAGCCCATCACCAGGAAACAGGATGTCCCTACATGCTCGAACTCCCTCGAGCAGGACTTCCAGAGAGGAGTCAGAGAATTCTGGGTGTTGTCTTCTGTCGCTGGGACTGCATGCTTCCCTCAAGCCTCAGATGGAAAATCTTTAGATTCTGAACAACCACTGCCAAAGAGCTATGATCCTCCTCCAACAATCTTCAAGTGTGATGTGTGGAAGGCCTCTTTAAATATCTGAGTTCAAATCGAGACATTGATTACATTATCAAACCTGCGCGCCTAACTCAATTGATCTACTTCAGTTAAAGACAAGGTGGACAGCCCACTGCCGAGCACTGCGTGAGGCCAATCCACTACGCAGCCCCCAGCACCCGACTCAACCCACAGGTAAAAATTTCGGCAATAAACTCTTGACTGATCAAAACCTCTACTGTCCACATTCTATCCTGCACTAAATCCTGCTTCCCTGTCAGCAATATTCTCACCAATATCTTTTTGCTCCCCACCCCCACACATTAAATTCAAAATCCTCATCCTGATTTACAAATTCCTTCATGGTCTTACCTGCAGCTCATTATCTAGCTATGTGCCATTATGAACCCCTCACTCTCCTGACTCCAGCTTTGTTTGCATCCCACCTCAGAAACTTCAACCACCTTGACCCCACACTCTGGAACTTTAATCTCATCTTCAGTCACCTTCGCTAATTCTCCTCCAAATAATTCTTAGCATTCTTTTTCACTTCGAAGAATCACCTTGGTGTGTTTTTTTATATTAAGGTGGCTGTATAAATGGAAGTTAGTGTTGTTGTAGTTGAAATTTAGAGCTACAAGCTTTGTTTGCATGGTTTATGACTTCCTCTGAAACCTTGACAGGATTACAATTTAATAACCACTTTCAGCTATCCATTAATTTTGATGCAACCTCTCTATTTATTGTTTATTTCCCTCTTGATTTTAGATCTTCTCACAGAATGCATCATTTTATGGCATTCTGGATGAGCAAATGTACTGCTGTCAGACCTCTGCCAATTTGACTTGTAAACTGCCTGCTAAAGAGATACTCTCGTGGTCACTTACTGATTTTCTCTCCCTCCCATTGGGAAGCTGTTTTAAAAATTGATGCATACTCCCTTCCCATGTCTCAAAAGCCCTTTTGAAGAATGGGAACTTATTTGGTTGAGAAATCATGTCCTACTGCACGATAGTGCCCCAGCCCAATCTACCACACAACAGCTTTTCAGTGACCTCATAAAAATGTAAGAACATAAGAATTAGGAGCAGGAATAGGCCATATGGCCCTTTGAGCCTGCTCTGCCATTCAATAAGATCATGGCTAATCTTTGACCTCAACACCACTTTCCCGCCCGATCTCCATATGCCTTGATTCCCCTAGAGTCCAATATTAACTGCGGACAGTAATCATGAGCCTGGCCTTTATTTTACATCTCATTAATTCTGTTGCAACAATACCATATAATAGTGAATAAACTGTGCTGCCACCCACATTCGTATGAGCTGCTAAATTGGCAGGATGGCTTTTACAGCGATAAAATTGATTGTTTCATGCATTGTCACAGTGTAAAAGTCATGGTAAATTTGGAGCAATTAGCTCCATAAATTAAATGATACAAGTCATGTTTTTCAGTGGCATTATGAAATATTTTTACACCGTTCTTCTTACATTGGTGCAGTTACAATTGGAATATATTGTGCCGTATTCTTTAATTATTTGGCATGAGTCCACCTGTAATAAACTGACCTTTAGGGTCTTTAAAATGCTAAGTTCCCTCAATAAAACACCATACCAGAGGGAAAAATTGCAAGTAAAAAATTTGAAAGGCAAATTTTTTGAACCTAATTATGTATAGCTTGGATTATTGTCAAGTTGTGAGGCTCAATATACCAGTTGTGGTCCTGGTGCTAATAACTTCATATTATGTGGAGTGTATTTTGGATCGAGCCACAACTGGTGTCTTTGGCATTGCTGCAAATTGGGAATTCACGCAATGCTATTTTTGAGGTAATGTACTTTGCTGAACTAAATGGTACATTGCATTTTAGGCATCCTTGCTTCCCTCAGTGTGCAACAAGTTAAATTCTTGAGCAAAATGGCAGAAGCATCTTAAATATAGCACCAGCTTTTTTGAAGCTGTTGTTAACTTTTGCTAGGTTTCTAGCAAAAATGAAACAACGATTTTCTGTATTAAGAGATATCAATAAATTCCTCACTTGGTTTCCATCAAATGAAAAATTATATTTTCACAGGCCAGAGTCTCTGTGTAAACAATGAAAATATATTTACCACAAAAATAACCAGTTGCAGAACTGGTTGATTTTCTAGAATTTTTTTAATCACTATTTACATAGAAGTTTTGGCCTGTGAAAATATAATTACTGCAAACATACCTAATGACATAGAATTGCAGTGAAGCAGAGGTTGATTCACAATTTAGAATTTAGTGCAGAACATGCAAGTTTCAGAGCAAGATTGGCAGAGACCTGAGAGCAGTACATTTGCTCATCCCTTTTGGGCGCAATTAAACAGTTCTGAAGTATTTAGGGGAAAAAAATCTGGTTTATTGTTGTATTTCTGCCAGTCCCAATTGTTCACGCCATGTTAATCGGGATAATTCCATTTTTTGGTATAGTTGTAAAGTGTGACAACTTAGTCAGTTATTGAGGAGCTCCTGTTTAATTTAGATTCAATCTAATCTGTGGACAACAGCATTTTTGTGTTGGCTGAACTTAAACCAAATAACAAGTTCTAAAAACTACCCCATCTGCTATACTGGCAACACTTTCACTTTCATTTGCTATTTATTAGTTTTGCACTGCTGTTTTATCATTCACAATCCAGTGATAGAAGGTAGAATAAGAGAGAGATATGAGACAAGTGATCTCTCTACTTTCTATCTCAGTAAATTCCACACATTAAAACAAGTACACATATTTTAATATGTTAATGGGGTTCTATGACATACATCGGACCCCAACAAGATGGCTCCAGTACAGAAAACCTGTCATCATGTGAATTTGTCACATGACCCTTTATTGTATTTACATCAGTAGTCCACTAGATGGCGCAATATCCACTAGGGGGAGCTCTATTACACTTCTCCCTCCTTAATTAAGAAGTAATCACCACAAAATAATCATCATACAAAACTTGCCTGGCTATACACAACAAAAGATTTGGGGCTAGAACCTCCACTTTTGTGCTGGACAGGCTAATGGGACTCAAGGTAGACAAGTCCCCTGGTCCTGATGAAATGCATCCTAGGGTATTAAAAGAGATGGTGGAAGTTATAGCAGATGCATTCGTTATAATCTACCAAAATTCTCTGGGCTCTGGGGAGGTACCATCAGATTGGAAAGCAGCTAATGTAACGCCTCTGTTTAAAATAGGGGGCAGACAAAAGGCAGGTAACTATAGGCCGGTTAGTTTAACATCTGCAGTGGGGAAAATGCTTGAAGCTATCATTAAGGAAGAAATAGTGGGACATCTAGATAGGAATAGTGCAATCAAGCAGACGCAACATGGATTCATGAAGGGGAAATCATGTTTAACTAATTTACTGGAATTCTTTGAGGATATAACGAGCATGGTGGATAGAGGTGTACCGATGGATGTGGTGTATTTGGATTTCCAAAAGGCATTCAATAAGGTGCCACACAAAAGGTTACTGCAGAAGATAAAGGTACGCGGAGTCAGAGGAAATGTATTAGCATGGATAGAGAATTGGCTAACTAACAAAAAACAGAGAGTCGGGATAAATGAGTCCTTTTCAGGTTGGTAATCGGTGGTTAGTGGTGTGCCACAGGGATCGGTGCTGGGAGCACAACTGTTTACAATATACATAGATGACCTGGAAGAGGGGACAGAGTGTAGTGTAACAAAATTTGCAGATGACACAAAGATTAGTGGGAAAGCGGGTTGTGTAGAGGACACAGAGAGGCTGCAAAGAGATTTAGATAGGTTAAGCGAATGGGCTAAGGTTTGGCAGATGGAATACAATGTCGGAAAATGTGAGGTCATCCACCTTGGTAAAAAAAAACAGTAAAAGGGAATATTATTTGAATGGGGAGGATTTACAACATGCTGCAGTGCAGAGGGACCTGGGGGTCCTTGTGCATGAATCTCAAAAAGTTAGTTTGCAGGTGCAGCAGGTAATCAGGAAGGCGAATGGAATGTTGGCCTTCATTGCGAGAGGGATGGAGTACAAAAGCAGGGAGGTCCTGCTGCAACTGTACAGGGTATTGGTGAGGCTGCACCTGGAGTACTGCGTGCAGTTTTGGTCACCTTTCTTAAGGAAGGATATACTGGCTTTGGAGGGGGTACAGAGATGATTCACTAGGCTGATTCCGGTGATGAGGGGGTTACCTTATGATGATAGATTGAGTAGACTGGGTCTTTACTCGTTGGAGTTCAGAAGGATGAGGGGTGATCTTATAGAAACATTTAAAATAATGAAAGGGATAGATAAGATGGAGGCAGAGAGGTTGTTTCCACTGGTCGGGGAGACTAGAACTAGGAAGCACAGCCTCAAAATACGGGGGAGCCAATTTAAAACCGAGTTGACAAGGAATTTCTTCTCCCAGAGAGTTGTGAATCTGTGGAATTCTCTGCCCAAGGAAGCAGTTGAGCTAGCTCATTGAATGTATTCAAATCACGGATAGATAGATTTTTAACCAATAAGGGAATTAAGGGTTATGGGGACCGGGCGGGTAAGTGGAGCTGAGTCCACGGCCATTTTAGCCATGATCTTGTTGAATGGCGGAGCAGGCTCGAGGGGCTAGATGGCTTCCTCCTGTTCCTAATTCTTATGTTCTTATGTTATTTCCGGGGTGGGCTTTAAAAAAGGGTTTTCAGATCGCCGGCTTCTCGCCCATTCTCAAAACACCTAGTTTGCATTTTTGAAAATGGGCGTTACCGCCAGCGATATGAAATGGGTGGTAGCGTTAAATTTTTTTTGTCCTTAACAACGGCATGGCAACGCTCGATTCCCGCGATTCAGGAGGTCAAGGGTCATCATGACATGCGCAGAAGAGGAGACAGAGAGAGAGGGAGCTCAGAGGCACTGAAAGCGTGTGTAGCTGTGGTGTGTGCTTCTCTGGCTGTTGTGGAAGGCACGACGGAAATTCACCAGTGGAAAAAAGCCTACTAAGCACCAAGAACATAGTTGGCACCAAGTTTTTGTCCAACAAATAAGATATATAACATGGAAGGGATGGAGTCGGCCCTGGAGCTGATAGCCAGGAACACTGGTGGCAGAGGGCTCCCAGTGGTCCCTGTCATGTATCTCACACCACTGTATATAACTGTATCTTACCATGTTATACATGACTGTAACGAGATATGACCTGTAACCACAAGCATACCTTACCACCAGGTGTGCAATTGCAGGAGACACTGCACATCTGTCCCACACAGGTATATAAAGGCAGGTCTCAGGCAAGTGTGGCACTCGAGAGCTGTGAAATAAAGGTGCAGGTCCTGAGTGACCTTGACTTCAGCATGTGCCTCGTGTAAGTCTGTACTGCAGGGTCAGGACTTTACAATGGCGACGAGTTACGGGATCACAGAATCCACAGAATGGCTACCAACGGCTCAGATGAGAAATACAATGCTGGAGATAATTGGGAGGACTTTGTAGAAAGGCTCCAGGAAAGCTTTGTAACCAAAGACTGGTTTGGCGACGATAATGCAGACAAGAGAAGAGCCCATCTCTTAACCAGCTGTGGCTCGAACACATACGCCTTAATGAAGGACCTGCTAGCACCCGAGAAACCAGCAAGCAAGTCGTTTGAGGAGTTGAGCACACTGGTGGTGAGAGACCACCTGAAGCCAGCGAGCAACCGACACATGGCCAGACACAGGTTCTACAACTACAGACGCTGTGTGGGCCAGAGCATACCCGACTTTACGGCGGAACTTCGGAGGCTGGCTAGTTTATGTGAGTTCTCCGATGAACTAAGGAGAGAAGTACTGAGAGACTTTTTTATTGAAGGAATAGGCCACGCAGGCATATTCCGAAAGCTCATAGAGACCAAGAACTTGACCCTAGAGGCAGCAACACTGGTTGCACAGACATTCTTGGCAGGAGAAGAAGAAACGAGGTTGATCTATATGCGGGTACGACAACTAACGAAACATCGGAACAAGGGGTTCACAGCGTGAAACAAGCCGCTACCCCCACACACAGACAAAGGCAGGAGAGCAGGCCTTCAACAGCAGGCAGTGGCACCAGAAGCCAACAAGGGCCACATGAACGGCCATTCACACCTCATCAACCCACAATGTGAACAATCAACTATAAACTGAGAGAAGCTCAAGAAAGATCAGCCAGACGCAGCTCATCCTTCGGAAGCAATGGAAGCAGTCTGTGCTGGAGATGTGGGGGAAGGCACTCATCAAGGTGGTGTCGATTTCAGCATGTCGTTTGCAGAAACTGCATCTATACAGGGCATCTGGCTTGCATGTGCAGAAAAACAGCAGTTCGGCTGGTATACGAATCGGAAGAGCTGGAAAGCGGACCAGAAGATGGTGGGGACAGTGCCCGGGACACCGAGGTACAGCGGGTCAACATGATCAATGTCCACTGTTCTTACAACAAGATGCCTCCAAAAATGATAAGGGTCCTACTCAACGGGATATCCGTCAAAATGAAATTGGACACGGGAGCGAGTCAATCTCTCATGAGCGTCCAACAATTTGAACAGCTGTGGCTGCACAAAAGCAACAGACCAAAATTCACAAGGGTCGACACCAAACTAAGGACTTATACCAAAGAAATCGTTCCAGTCTTTGGCAGCGCCATGCTCTCAGTCACACACAAAGGGACGGTGAACCGACTTCCCCTGTGGATTGTCCCCGGAGATCTCCCAACACTGTTAGGGAGAAGCTGGCTGGCAAAACTAAATTGGAAATGGGTTGATGTTCACGCCATGTCGTCAGAGGTACGGACCTCCTGCTCAACAGTTCTAAGTCGATTTGAACATCTCTTTCAGCCAGGTGTGGGCACCTTCAAAGGGGCTAAAATTAAAATCTACATCACACAGGATACTAGACCGGTCCATCACAAGGCTAGAGCTGCGCCTTATGTGCTGAGGGAAAAGATTGAACATGAACTGGACAGGCTTCTGCGGGAAGGCATTATCTCACCGTGGAATTTAGCGACTGGGCAAGTCCCATCGTCCCCGTCATGAAGCCTGATGGATCCGTACGAATCTGTGGGGATTACAAATCTACCACAAATAGAGTCTCCCTACAGGACCAATACCCGCTGCCCAGAGCAGAGGATCTGTTTGCCACATTGGCTGGAGGAAAACTTTTCTCGAAACTAGATCTCACATCTGCGTATATGATGCAAGAACTGACCGAAGAATCTAAGCTACTCACCACCATCAACACACATCGAGGCCTTTTCATGTACAATCGATGCCCATTCGGCATCAGGTCGGCAGCTGCTATATTCCAGCGCAAGATGGAGAGTCTGCTCAAGTCCATCCCGGGGACGGTTGTGTTTCAAGACGACATACTCATCACGGGCAGGGACACCGACTCCCATCTCCGCAATTTGGAGGAAGTACTAAAGCGGTTGGATCGGGTAGGCCTAAGAGTTAAGAAATCTAAGTGTCTGTTTCTCGCGCCCGAGGTTGAATTTTTGGGCAGAAGGATTGCCGCTGATGGAATCCGCCCAACAGAATCCAAAACCGAAGCAATTCGTCTGGCACCCAGGTCCCAGAATGTCTCGGAACTGCGCGCCTTTCTCGGGCTACTCAATTACTTTGGGAACTTTATGCAGAACTTGAGCACGCTGCTGGAGCCTCTCCACATGCTACTCAGAAAGGGGTGCGATTGGTTTTGGGGGGACGCCCAAGAACGCACCTTCAATAAGGCACGCAACCTTCTATGTTCCAACAGTGTTTTGACTTTCTTTGACCCAGGTAAAAAGTTAGTTCTCACATGCGATGCGTCGGAGTCGGGTGCATTTTACAGTATATCAGTGGTGCGGGCAAATTACAACCCATTGCTTATGCCTCCAGGTCACTTTCGCGGGCGGAGCGTGGGTATGGTATGGTGGAGAAGGAAGCGCTCGCGTGCGTGTACAGTGTCAAAAAGATGCACCAATACCTTTTCGGGGCCAAGTTCGCGTTAGAAACCGACCACAAACCCCTCACGTCCCTGCTATCCGAGAGCAAGGCAATAAACGGCAACGCCTCGGAGCGCATTCAACGGTGGGCACTCATGCTGGCGTCTTACGACTATACAATAAGGCACAGACCAGGCACAGACAACTGTGCCGACGCACTTAGCAAGCTACCCCTGGCGACCACGGAAGGATCCGACGAACAGGACTGTGAGATAGTCATGGCAATCAATGCCTTTGAGTCCACAGGTTCGCCCATGACGGCTCGCTAAATCAGAGCCTGGACGACCAGCGACCCTACGTTATCCTTAGTCAAAAGATATGTTTTAACTGGTGACTGGGCAGAGGCTCGCGATGCCTGCCCCGAGGAGATCAAACCTTTCCATAGGCGCATGCATGAACTATCATTACAGGCAGACTGCCTGATGTGGGGCAGCCGAGTAGTCATGCCTTTGCGAGGCAGAGAGGCATTTGTCCGGGACCTCCACCGCGAGCACCCGGGGATCGTTGTCATGAAGGCCATAGCCAGATCCCACGTCTGGTGGCCTGGCATTGACGCAGACTTGGAGCTCTGCGTCCGACAGTGCACCATTTGTGCCCAACTCAGCAATGCCCCCAGGGAGGCCTCCCTGAGCCCCTGGCCTTGGCCCACCAAACCGTGGTCGCGCGTGCACGTAGACTATGCGGGCCCATTCATGGGCAAAATGTTCCTCGTAGTCATCGATGCATTTTCAAAGTGAATCGAATGCACCATTTTAAACTCGAGCACCACCTCCACCACTGTGGAGAGCCTGAGAACGATGTTTGCAACGCACGGAATTCCTGACATATTGGTCAGTGATAATGGTCCGTGCTTTACCAGAGCAGAATTCCAAGATGTTATAGTTGACCACGGCATAAATCATGTTAAGACGGCACCGTTCAAGCCGGCCTCCAATGGCCAGGCAGAGTGAGCAGTGCAAATCATTAAAAAAGGCTTAAAATCCAAGGTCCCACGCTGCAGAGCCGCCTGTCGCGACTGCTGCTGGCATACAGATCTCGTCCGCATTCGTTGACTGGGGTTCCCCCGCACAACTATTGATGAAACGAACCTTAAAGACCAGGCTCTCGTTAATCCCAGACATGCATGAAATTGTTGAGGCAAAGCGCTGGAAGCTAACTGAGTACCATGACCAAAATTCGAGGGGAAGGTGGAATGAGATCGGGGACAAAGTGTTTGTGCTAAACTATGGCAGGGGTCCCAAATAGCTTGCAGGGACAGTAACAGGCAAGGAAGGAAACAGGTTACTGGTAGTACAAATGGACAATGGCCAAACCTGCCGGAGGCATGTGGACCAAGTAAAAAGTAGATTCACCAACAACACTGCAGAACCAGAGGCAGACTACAATGTGGAACTCACACCACACCTGGTGGACAGACAGAGGGAACAACCTGAGGAAAGGGCAGGAGACACTGCACATCTGTCCCACACAGGTATATAAAGGCAGGTCTCAGGCAAGTGAGCCATTCCAGAGCTGCGAAATAAAGGTGTAGGTCCTGAGTGACCTTGACTTCAGCATGTGCCTCGTGTAAGTCTGTACTGCAGGGTCAGGACTTTACATTCCCGGAGCGCCACAGTGCACCCCCAGGTTACGCACCTCCATTGCCAACCACACATGAGAGCCAGCAGCAACAGCTTAGCTCGGAGCACGTTCCCCACTCAGGACTGTCCTCTCCCGTATCCATCCAAGCAGCGCTTTGGCCGTCACCCCCAATTACCCTCCCCCCCCCACCCTGCCCAAGGAAACATCGCCTGAGGATCTCCTCGGCCAGGTGACTTGGAGTCAGGAGAGGAAGGGGTAGAGGTGGGGAGGAGAAGCGGGGGGAGGGGGGCGGAGGGGAAAAGGGTTGGTTTTTACAGAAATACTGATGATTTCAGTCTAATGTTCGGTTTAAATGTTTTTTATTTAACAAGACCTTGTAGCACATTGGCTCAGACAGCTGCACCATTACACACTGGTGATTCCTTAACATCAAAAGGTATAATGACACTTAATTTCAATCAACTTAAACTCTAACTGTCACCAAGGTGATGCCCACCATTGATGTATCACCTGCACACCCAGCAGTGTGTCAGCCTTGTAAATAACACCAAAGTTCTTTCAGGCACAGCGATCATTGATAAGCACCTGACGTAAGGCTTTTACAGCTATCATGTCACCACGGGCCCTTTCATGCGGTCGACAGCGGGGATGGGGGCATGGCTTCAGCGTTAGCCTGATTGTCTGGGCCGATGTCAGCATCCGCCTCCTCATCATCCTCTTCCTCTCTCTGGTGAGGTGGACTGTCAGACTCATCAGGGCCTTCCTGATAGCCAAGTTGTGTAGCATGGAGCACACCACCACGAACTGAGCTACTTGCTCAGGGTTGTATTGGAGCTCGCCTCCTGAGTGGTCCAGGCATCTAAAGTGCTCCTTCAGCACTCCAATGGTTTTCTCCACGATATTGCGAGTTGCACTGTGGCTCTCGTTGTATCGCCTCTCGGCCTCGGTGTGGGTGTCACACAGGGGGGTCATCAGCCAGGTGTGAGGCCATATCCTTTGTCACCAAGCATCCAGCATTGACCTTGTGGCTCATTGCTAAACAAGTCAGATACAGTGCTCTCACGCAGGATGTGAGCATCATGGATGCTGCCCAGAAATTGAGCATTCACTGCCAGTATAATTTGCTGGTGGTTGACAACCAGTAAGACATTCAGGGAGTGGAATCCCTTGCAGTTCCTGAAAACCTCTGCATCCTGAAAAGGTGCCCACATCGCAATGTGCATACAGTCTATTGCTCCCTGCACCTTGGGGAAATTTGCAATTCTGGAGAATCCTAGAGCCCTCTCACTCTGTGCCTCCCTGGTCACAGGGAAGCTGATCAAGTCCCCCCTGCGTGCGTACGGGGCTTCAGTGACCTGTCTAATGCAGTGATGTGTGGCATGCCGAGAAAGTTAGCAAATATTGCCAACTGTGGCCTGAAAAGAACCCGACAGGTAGAACGACAGTGCAGTGGTGACTTGGACCTCGACGGACAGTACAGCACTGATGGTGCTGGCAGGCTGCAGATCTTCCCTTATCAGCTGGCATACCTCAGTGATAATGTTTTTGTGGAAGCGCAGTCTCCGAAGGCAGGTGGTGTCGGGCAAGTCGAGGTAAGAATGCTTCTCCTTGTATTTGCGGGGGTTGTAACGTCTGGTCCTCCTCATTTGTCTGTCACTTCTTACATTGGGCACATAATACATTAGAGCGTTCCTTCGGCGATGTCGAGTCTGCTGCATGTATTTGGTCACCAAGAGAGGGTGAGAAAGGACAGGCCCCATTGCAGTAGCTCTCTGTTTTCCACCGATTGGTCACAAACAAGGAATGTCCCGACGAAGACACCTCTTCAATTCCTTTCGGTCACAGTACGGTCAAGACGTTTTCACAGATGTTCACATCAACTCCAATGACCTGCAGAGTACATCCGAACTCCGCCGAGGTTGAAGCACAGCAACCTTTTAAACGACGAGACATGTGATCTAGAACATGGCGTACATAACGCTATGATTAGTTCAGGTTAGTTCCACGTTTTTTGGATTTTATTTGGGCGAGCAATATGTGTGCGAGGTGGTGAAATTGACGCTGGGCGATCTCATGGCCGCTAGTTTCGGTAAATATGCTCTTTATGACAGAAAAAAGTAAGCGGGCATTAATATTGAATCTCAGTGTTAAATCCGTGTGGAAAGTAATGCTGGGGCCCATTCTGCTGATTCCATCCAAAAAAAGCGTTAATATTTTTTCTCGCTGTCAAGCACATGGGGAAAGTTACGCTCGGTGATAAGTTTCCTAAAAATGCCCGCCAGTTTCCTTTTGTGCCAAAATGGGTGATATACGGGCATTATACGTCATTTCAGTGGTAAAATGAGCGTTAAGTGGGTGTTAAGCATGCAAAAAATGTGAAGGTTCTAGCCCATGGACTTATTTTTCCATATTTACATGTCAAACTTAACCATTGGTTTTCTGTTTTGAAGAGGATACCTTTGCTCTCAAACAGAACTTTCCAAACTTGGTGTCGAACTTACACTCATTCCAGGCAGAGCCTGAGGAGAGTTTTTCTCCAAGGGCAACCCTTGATCTACATTTTGACTCTCTACAACTTCAGACTGTTTGCCTATCTGACTTGGACTCAGACATAAATTCTGAATTTCTCTTGGACTTATTTCCAATACATCTGATGTAGGATTTGTTACTGGTACTCCAGTAATAAGACTATCTGATTCATCAGAAATAATCGAATCATTCCAATTTTCAACTCCTTCCACATCTGTAGGTAAAATATGATCAATGCGAACAAACTTAACCATTCCATGATCAAACATCTTGACCAAATATGAAGAAAACAATCTTCGCAAATTGTTATTTTCCGCATCAGAAACACCTCTACCCACTTCGAATGATTATCAATCGCAATGAATAATTGTTGTCCTTCTAGCTCAGCAAAGTCTACATGTAACCTTTGCCACACTCTGGGAGGCCATTTCCATGGCTGTAATAGTACTGATGGTAGTTTTTTGCTTACCAATTGACATCTTATACGCAGACTAATTAATGATGTACTCAATAGTTAAACCTGGCCACCATTAGTAACTGTGTGCAAAACTCTTGGCCAAGCAGATTCCAAGGTGCTGGTCATGAAGATCTCCAAACAATTTGGACCTGAACTTATTTGGAATAACAACTCTTACACCCCACATGATGCAATCTTTATCCACTGGTAATTCATTCTTATGAATGAAGTATGGATGAATATCTTCCTCTGGTTTGGCCAGCCATTTGCTATGTAATCATACACCTTTGACATAACTGGGTCACATTTGGTTGTTCTACCAATCTCTTCAGCTGTGACTGGCAGCTCATTAATGTTTGAAAAATAGAACACTTCTTCCCTATTGGGTGCAAATTGTGATGGGGATGGCAAACTGGACATAGCATCAGCATTACTATCTGACTTAGGTACAACAACAATGGGTGTAGCCCAATTACTTAGATCTGCCTAGAGATAATGTTCTCAGTTTCTAGTCTTTTGATTTCTTGCTCAACTTTCTTCTTGAGTGCGTATGGTACAGGACATGGCTTGCAGTAAACTGGTCGAGCTTCCTTCTGCACTTGAAGTCTTGGATCAACTGCCTATTTCACAGAACACCTTCGCATACGGCTTGATGACATAATCTTTCGATGCAAATCTCGTTCCCATCCAGCTTCAGTTGACCACAACCAATTTCTACCTATCAAGGCAGGCTTGTCTCCTGCCACTACTATGAGAGCAAGCTCTGGAACTGATCCTTGTATCTCACTGGAACTGTGATACATCCTACAATAGGGATTTGCTCTCCTGAGTAGCCTCGCAGCTCTATTTTTGATTTCTCCAGTCGAAAATCAGGTAACTTGTCGAGATATAGCGATGCCGGTCCTATGCTCATGAATGCACCAATGTTGATTTCCATGGGTATCCTGGTTCCTGCATTGTCTGCTTGGATGATGATATTTTGCAAATCGTTGTTAGATACTCTCGTGCTCCTGATGTGTATCTCCAGAACCTCCGCGTCCTGTTGCTTCTCTTCAATGCTATGTAGTGTCTGGCGATTTCTACTTCTTGCATTGAAAGTTGGTTTACTCTTCAGTCGGCACACCTTTGCTAGATGCCCAGTTTTCTTGCAGTAGAAACACTCTGCCTTCACATATGGACAACCTTGAGTGTGGTTTTGACTCAGACACTGATAGCACGACTTTAATGTACTGTTACTGTGGCCAGTTGCTGAAGCCTTGGGGCCCAACTGCCATTTACATTTAACCTGCAGGCGATTCACCTCGGTTGTCTGATGACTGGAAATGGCGCGAAATTCTCGGGAATATTGGTTGGCCATATCCATCGAATTAGCTGTTTGACAAACTAAATCAAAAGTCAAGTTGGGGATTGTCAGCAATTTCCTTCTGATTGTTTCATTTTTCATCCCACAAACAAAGCTGTCACACAATGTTCGGTCTTGAAAGTTTCCGAAATGACAGTGAATGAATAGCTTTTTTAAAGCTACAATGTACTCACTGATACTCTCATCATTCAACTGATTTTGTGTTTCAATGCGATAACTTTCATCAATTTCCAGGGGCTTTTATAGCTTGGTTAGAATCTCCATCAATGGCGTATCCTTTGGCTTGGCAGGAACAAGCACATTTTTCAGGGTTTCAAACACCTTATCCACCAACAAAAATTTCAGCAAGGAAATCCGATTTATCCTATCGTCATCACCAATGTGATATATTCTTACTACATCACTAACACAGGACACACACAAGATGGCTCCACTACAGAAAATCTGTCATCACGTGATTTTGTCACATGACCCTTTATTGTATTTACATCAGTCATTGCAGTACATCAGTATTCCACTAGATGGAGCAGTAGTCCACTAGGGGGAGCTCTATTACAAAGATTACTGGTTGGCTCTGCAACAGAGCCATCGGAATTCCTGCCAGTCGCCCTTCGCGACCTGCAGGCTGCCTATGAGTGCTGGAACAGCATTTGCAACTCGCTGAGAATTTCGAAATGAAGCCCAACATCCAAAATGACTCAGGCCTCTTGCCAAGGACAACAGGTGGGCTGCAGAATCACATTGCCCGATGTCTGCCCAGGGCTAAAATAAATCCCATTATCCCGGTGTAATAACATCCTGCATTACTGGAAATTAACATATTTGGCTGTGAAATAATGATGAAATCTAATTTCATCAGATTTCAGAGACACAGAGACACGAGGACACTGGGACACTGGGACACTGAGCCACGGAGACACTAGGACACTTAGACACGGAGACACGGACACACGGAGACACTGGGACACGGAGACACGAGGACACTAGGACATTGGAACACTGGGACACTGAGACAGGGAGACAGAGGGACACGGAGACACAGAGACACAGAGACACAGGGACACGGAGACACGAGACACAGAGACACGGAGACACGGAGACACGAGACACGAGACACGGGGACACGGAGACACGGAGACACGGAGACACGAGACACGGAGACACGGAGACACGGAGACACGAGACACGGGGACACGGAGACACGGAGACACGGAGAAACGGACACACGGAGACACTGGGACACGGAGACACGGGGACACGGAGACAAGGGGACACAGGGACACGGAGACACGGGGACACGGGGAAAATGGGACACTGAGACACGGGGACACAGAGACGCGGGGACAATGGGACACGGAGACACGGAGACATGGAGACATTAGGATGCTGGGACAATGGGACACGGAGACACAGGGACACGGGGACAATGGGACACTGAGACACAGAGACATGGAGACATTAGGATGCTGGGACAATGGGACACCGAGACACGGGAACACGGGGACAATGGGACACTGAGACACTGAGACACGGAGACACTGGGACACGGAGGACACGAGACACGAGACACGGAGACACGGAGACACAGAGACACAGAGACACAGAGACACAGAGACACAGAGACACAGAGACACAGAGACACAGAGACACAGAGACACAGAGACACAGAGACATGGGGACAAGGGGACACGGGGACATGGAGACACGAGACACGGAGACACGGGGACACGGGGACACGGGGACACGGAGACACGAGACACGGAGACACGGGGACACGGGGACACGGGGACACGGAGACATGTGACACGGAGACACAGAGACACAGAGACACGGGGACACGGGGACACGGGGACACGGAGACACGGAGACACGGAGACACGGGGACACGGGGACATGGGGACAATGGGACACAGAGACACGGAGACATGGAGACATTAGGATGCTGGGACAATGGGACACGGAGACACAGGGACACTGAGACACAGAGACATGGAGACATTAGGATGCTGGGACAATGGAACACGGAGACACGGGGACACGGGGACTCTGGGACACAGAGACACAGGGACACGGGGACACGGAGACACGGAGACACGAGACACGGAGACACGGGGATTCGGGGACACGGGGACACGGAGACACGGAGACATGAGACACGGATACACAGAGACACAGAGACACGGGGACACGGGGACACGGGGACACTGGGACATGGAGACACGGGAACACGGGGACACGGGGACACGGGGACACGGAGACATGGGGACACAGAGACACGAGACACGGAGACACGGGGACACAGGGATACGGGGAAACGGAGACACGGGACACGGGGACACGGAGACACGGGGACACGGGGACACGGAGACACGGGGACACGGGGACATTGGGACACGGAGACACGGGGACACAGAGACACAGAGACACGGGGACACGGGGACACGGAGACACGGAGACACGGAGACATGGGGACAATGGGACACAGAGACACGGAGACATGGAGACATTAGGATGCTGGGACAATGGGACACGGAGACACAGGGACACTGAGACACAGAGACAAGGAGACATTAGGATGCTGGGACAATGGAACACGGAGACACGGGGACACGGGGACAATGGGACACTGAGACACTGAGACACGGAGACACTGGGACATGGAGACACGAGACACGAGACACGGAGACACGGAGACACGGGGACACGGAGACACAGAGACATGAGACACGGAGACACAGAGACACGGGGACACGGGGACACGGAGACACGGGGACACTGGGACACTGGGACACTGGGACACAGAGACACAGGGACACGGGGACACGGGGACACGGAGACACGGAGACACAAGACACGGAGACACGGGGATTCAGGGACACGGGGACACGGAGACACGGAGACATGAGACACGGATACACAGAGAAACAGAGACACAGAGACACGGGGACACGGGGACACGGGGACACTGGGACACGGAGACACGGAGACACGGGGACACGGGGACACGGGGACACTGGGACACTGGGACACAGAGACACGGGGACACGGAGACACGGGGACACGGAGACACAAGACACGGAGACACGGGGACACGGGGAAACGGGGACACAGGGACACGGAGACTCGGGGACATGGGGACACGGGGACACGGGGACACGGAGACACGGGGACACAGAGACACGAGACACGGAGACACGGGGACACAAGGATACGGGGAAACGGAGACACGGGACACGGGGACACGGGGACACGGGGACACGGAGACACGGGGACACGGGGACACGGGGACACAGAGACACGACACACAGGGACACGGAGACACAGGGACACGGAGACACGGAGACACGGGGACACGGAGACACGGGGACACTGGGACACGGAGACACGGGGACACGGGGACACGGGGACTGGGAGACACGGAGACACGGAGACACGAGGCACGGAGACACGGAGACACGGAGACACGGGGACACGGGGACACGGGGACACGAGGACACGGAGACACGGGGACACGGGGACACTGGGACACGGAGACATGGGGACACGGGGACACGAGACACGGAGACACGGGGACACGGAGACACGGAGACATGGGGACACGGGGACACGGGGACACGGAGACACGGGGCCACTGGGACACGGGGACACGGGGACACGGGGACACGGGACTGGGAGACACGGAGACACGAGACACGAGGACACGGGGACACAGAGACACAGGGACACGGAGACACTGAGACATGAGACATGGAGACACGGGGACACGGGGACACGGGGACACGGAGACACGGGGACACTGAGACATGGAGACATTAGGATGCTGGGAAAATGGGACGCTGAGACACGGGAACATGGAGACACGGATACACGGAGACACGGGGACACGGAGACACGGGGACACGGAGACACGGAGATAATGGGACACTGAGACACGGGGACACGGAGACACGGGGACACGGGGACAATGGGACACTGAGACACGGGGACAATGGGACACAGACACTGGGGCACGGAGACATGGAGACATGGACACACGGAGACACTGGGACACTGGGACACGGAGACACTAGGACACTAGGACACTGGAACACTGGGACACTGAGACAGGGAGACAGAGGGACACGGAGACACAGAGACACAGAGACACGAGACACGGAGACACGGGGACACGGGGACACGGAGACACGGAGACATGAGACACGGAGACACAGAGACACAGAGACACAGAGACATGGGGACACGGGGGCACGGAGACACGGAGACACGAGACACGGGGACACGGGGACACGGGGACACGGAGACATGAGACACGGAGACACGGGGACACGGGGACACGGAGACACGGAGACATGAGACACGGAGACACAGAGACACAGAGACATGGGGACACGGGGGCACGGAGACACGGAGACACGAGACACGGGGACACGGGGACACGGGGACACGGAGACATGAGACACGGAGACACGAGACACAGAGACATGGAGACATTAGGATGCTGGGACAATGGGACACGGAGACACGGGGACACGGGGACAATGGGACACTGAGACACTGAGACATGGAGACACTGGGACACTGGGACACGGAGACACGAGACACGAGACACGGAGACACGGAGACACGGAGACACGGGGACACGGAGACATGGAGACATGAGACACGGAGACACAGTGACACAGAGACACGGGGACACGGGGACACGGAGACACGGGGACACGGGGACACTGGGACACTGGGACACAGAGACACGGGGACACGGGGACACGGGGACACAGAGACACGAGACACGGAGACACGGGGACACGGGGACACGGGGACACGGAGACACGGAGACATGAGACATGGAGACACAGAGACACAGAGACACAGAGACATGGGGACACGGGGGCACGGAGACACGGAGACACGAGACACGGAGACACGGGGACACGGGGACACGGGGACACGGAGACATGAGACACGGAGACACGAGACACAGAGACATGGAGACATTAGGATGCTGGGACAATGGGACACGGAGACACGGGGACAATGGGACACTGAGACACGGAGACATAGAGACACTAGGATGCAGGGGCAATGGGACACGGAGACACGGGGATACGCAGACACAGAGACAATGGGACACGGAGGCACGGGGACACGGGGACATGGGGACAATGGGACACTGGGACACTGGGACACGGGGACATGGGGACAATGGGAGACGGGGACACGGAGACACGGGGACACGGGGACACGGCGACAATGGGACAGGGAGACACGGAGACACCGGAACACGTGGACATGGGGACAATGGGACACGGAGACACAGAGACACGGGGACACAGAGACACGGGGACACGGGGACAATGGGACATGGAGACACTGAGACACGGAGAGGTTCGGGTGCTGGGACAATGGGACACTGAGACACGGAACACAGAGACACGGGGACAATGGGACACGGAGACACGGAGACACGGAGACACGGGGACACAGAGATATGGAGACATGGAGACATGGAGACACGGGGACAATGGGACACTGAGACACGGAGACATGGAGACACTAAGACGCTGGGACAATGGGACATGGAGACACGGAGACAGGGGACAATGGGACACGGAGACACGGGGACACGGAGACACGGAGACACAGGGACAATGGGACACGGAGACACGGGAACACGGAGACACGGGGACACGGAGACATGGAGACATGGAGACATGGAGACACGGGGACAATGGGACACTGAGACACGGAGACATG
The DNA here is from genome assembly GCF_044704955.1 of Pristiophorus japonicus. Lineage (NCBI taxonomy): Eukaryota > Metazoa > Chordata > Chondrichthyes > Pristiophoridae > Pristiophorus > Pristiophorus japonicus. The sequence continues at coordinate 372,558,837 of NC_091977.1, forward strand.
GAGACACTAGGCCGCTGGGACAATGGGACATGGAGACACGGAGACAGGGGACAATGGGACACGGAGACACGGGGACAATGGGGCACTGAGACAGGGAGACACGAGACAGAGAGACACAGAGACACAGGGACACTGGGACACTGGGACAGAGGGAGACACTGGGACATTGGGACACAGGGAGACACTAGGACACTGGGACACTAGGACACTGAGACACTGGGACACAGAGACACTCGGACACTAGGACACTAGGACACTGAGACACTGGGACACTGAGACACTGAGACACAGAGACAAGGAGACACTAGGGCACTGGGACACTAGAACACTGGGATACTGGGACACTGAGACACAGAGACACGGAGACACGGAGACACGGGGACACGGGGACACGGGCACACGGAGACACAGAGACAGGGGGACACGGGGACAATGGGACACAGGGACACGGGGACACGGGGACACGGAGACACGGAGACACAAGACACGGAGACACGGGGATTCAGGGACACGGGGACACGGAGACACGGAGACATGAGACACGGATACACAGAGAAACAGAGACACAGAGACACGGGGACACGGGGACACGGGGACACTGGGACACGGAGACACGGAGACACGGGGACACGGGGACACGGGGACACTGGGACACTGGGACACAGAGACACGGGGACACGGAGACACGGGGACACGGAGACACAAGACACGGAGACACGGGGACACGGGGAAACGGGGACACAGGGACACGGAGACTCGGGGACATGGGGACACGGGGACACGGGGACACGGAGACACGGGGACACAGAGACACGAGACACGGAGACACGGGGACACAAGGATACGGGGAAACGGAGACACGGGACACGGGGACACGGGGACACGGGGACACGGAGACACGGGGACACGGGGACACGGGGACACAGAGACACGACACACAGGGACACGGAGACACAGGGACACGGAGACACGGAGACACGGGGACACGGAGACACGGGGACACTGGGACACGGAGACACGGGGACACGGGGACACGGGGACTGGGAGACACGGAGACACGGAGACACGAGGCACGGAGACACGGAGACACGGAGACACGGGGACACGGGGACACGGGGACACGAGGACACGGAGACACGGGGACACGGGGACACTGGGACACGGAGACATGGGGACACGGGGACACGAGACACGGAGACACGGGGACACGGAGACACGGAGACATGGGGACACGGGGACACGGGGACACGGAGACACGGGGCCACTGGGACACGGGGACACGGGGACACGGGGACACGGGGACTGGGAGACACGGAGACACGAGACACGAGGACACGGGGACACAGAGACACAGGGACACGGAGACACTGAGACATGAGACATGGAGACACGGGGACACGGGGACACGGGGACACGGAGACACGGGGACACTGAGACATGGAGACATTAGGATGCTGGGAAAATGGGACGCTGAGACACGGGAACATGGAGACACGGATACACGGAGACACGGGGACACGGAGACACGGGGACACGGAGACACGGAGATAATGGGACACTGAGACACGGGGACACGGAGACACGGGGACACGGGGACAATGGGACACTGAGACACGGGGACAATGGGACACAGACACTGGGGCACGGAGACATGGAGACATGGACACACGGAGACACTGGGACACTGGGACACGGAGACACTAGGACACTAGGACACTGGAACACTGGGACACTGAGACAGGGAGACAGAGGGACACGGAGACACAGAGACACAGAGACACAAGGACACAGGGACACTGGGACACTGGGACACGGGGAGACGGGGACAATGGGACATGGAGACACGGAGACACAGAGACACAGAGACACGGAGACACAGAGACACAGAGACACGGAGACACGAGACACGGAGACACGGGGACACGGGGACACGGAGACACGGAGACATGAGACACGGAGACACAGAGACACAGAGACACAGAGACATGGGGACACGGGGGCACGGAGACACGGAGACACGAGACACGGGGACACGGGGACACGGGGACACGGAGACATGAGACACGGAGACACGGGGACACGGGGACACGGAGACACGGAGACATGAGACACGGAGACACAGAGACACAGAGACATGGGGACACGGGGGCACGGAGACACGGAGACACGAGACACGGGGACACGGGGACACGGGGACACGGAGACATGAGACACGGAGACACGAGACACAGAGACATGGAGACATTAGGATGCTGGGACAATGGGACACGGAGACACGGGGACACGGGGACAATGGGACACTGAGACACTGAGACATGGAGACACTGGGACACTGGGACACGGAGACACGAGACACGAGACACGGAGACACGGAGACACGGAGACACGGGGACACGGAGACATGGAGACATGAGACACGGAGACACAGTGACACAGAGACACGGGGACACGGGGACACGGAGACACGGGGACACGGGGACACTGGGACACTGGGACACAGAGACACGGGGACACGGGGACACGGGGACACAGAGACACGAGACACGGAGACACGGGGACACGGGGACACGGGGACACGGAGACACGGAGACATGAGACATGGAGACACAGAGACACAGAGACACAGAGACATGGGGACACGGGGGCACGGAGACACGGAGACACGAGACACGGAGACACGGGGACACGGGGACACGGGGACACGGAGACATGAGACACGGAGACACGAGACACAGAGACATGGAGACATTAGGATGCTGGGACAATGGGACACGGAGACACGGGGACAATGGGACACTGAGACACGGAGACATAGAGACACTAGGATGCAGGGGCAATGGGACACGGAGACACGGGGATACGCAGACACAGAGACAATGGGACACGGAGGCACGGGGACACGGGGACATGGGGACAATGGGACACTGGGACACTGGGACACGGGGACATGGGGACAATGGGAGACGGGGACACGGAGACACGGGGACACGGGGACACGGCGACAATGGGACAGGGAGACACGGAGACACCGGAACACGTGGACATGGGGACAATGGGACACGGAGACACAGAGACACGGGGACACAGAGACACGGGGACACGGGGACAATGGGACATGGAGACACTGAGACACGGAGAGGTTCGGGTGCTGGGACAATGGGACACTGAGACACGGAACACAGAGACACGGGGACAATGGGACACGGAGACACGGAGACACGGGGACACAGAGATATGGAGACATGGAGACATGGAGACACGGGGACAATGGGACACTGAGACACGGAGACATGGAGACACTAAGACGCTGGGACAATGGGACATGGAGACACGGAGACAGGGGACAATGGGACACGGAGACACGGGGACACGGAGACACGGAGACACAGGGACAATGGGACACGGAGACACGGGAACACGGAGACACGGGGACACGGAGACATGGAGACATGGAGACATGGAGACACGGGGACAATGGGACACTGAGACACGGAGACATGGAGACACTAGGCCGCTGGGACAATGGGACATGGAGACACGGAGACAGGGGACAATGGGACACGGAGACACGGGGACAATGGGGCACTGAGACAGGGAGACACGAGACAGAGAGACACAGAGACACAGGGACACTGGGACACTGGGACAGAGGGAGACACTGGGACATTGGGACACAGGGAGACACTAGGACACTGGGACACTAGGACACTGAGACACTGGGACACAGAGACACTCGGACACTAGGACACTAGGACACTGAGACACTGGGACACTGAGACACTGAGACACAGAGACAAGGAGACACTAGGGCACTGGGACACTAGAACACTGGGATACTGGGACACTGAGACACAGAGACACGGAGACACGGAGACACGGGGACACGGGGACACGGGCACACGGAGACACAGAGACAGGGGGACACGGGGACAATGGGACACTGGGACACGGGGATATGGGGACAATGGACACGAAGACACGGGGACACGGAGACACGGGGACACGGGGACACGGAGACAATGGGACACGGAGACAATGGGACACGGGGACACGGAGACACGGGGACACGGGGACACGGAGACAATGGGACACGGAGACACGGAGACATGGGAACACGGGGACACGGAGACACGGGGACATGGGGACACGGAGACAATGGGACACGGAGACATGGAGACACGGGAACACGGGGACACGGGGACAATGGGACACGGAGACACAGGGACACGGAGACACGGGGACACGGGGACAATGGGACACGGAGACACGGAGACACGGAGACACGGGGACACGGGGACAATGGGACACGGAGACACGGAGACACGGGGACACGGAGACACGGAGACACGGGGACAATGGGACACTGAGACACAGAGACATGGAGACACTAGGATGCTGGGACAATGGGACACGGAGACACGGGGACACGGAGACACGGAGACAATGGGACACGGAGGCACGGGGACACGGGGACACGGGGACAATGGGACACGGAGACACGGGGACACGGAGACACGGGGACACGGGGACACAGAGACACGGAGACACGGAGACACGGAGACACGGGGAAAATGGGACACGGAGACACGGAGACACGGGGACACGGGGACAATGGGACACGGAGACACGGAGACACGGGGACACGGGGACAATGGGACACTGAGACACGGAGACATGGGGACAATGGGGCACTGAGACACGGAGACACGGAGACACGGAGACACGGAGACACGGAGAAACGGGGACAATGGGACACTGAGACACGGGGACACGGAGACACGGAGACACGGGGACACGGGGACAACGGGACACTGAGACACGGAGACATGGAGAAACTAGGATGCTGGGACAATGGGACATGGAGACACGGGGACACGGAGACATGGAGACAATGGGACACGGAGGCACGGGGACACGGGGACACGGGGACACGGGCACACGGAGACACGGAGACACGGGGACACGGGGACAATGGGACACTGGGACACTGGGACACGGGGACATGGGGACAATGGGACACGGAGACACGGGGACACGGAGACACGGGGACATGGGGACACAGAGACAATGGGACACGGAGACAATGGGACAAGGGGACACAGAGACACGGGGACATGGCGACAATGGGACACGGAGACACGGGGACACGGGGACACGGAGACAATGGGACACGAAGACAATGGGACACGGGGACACGGAGACACGGGGACACGGGGACACGGAGACAATGGGACACAGAGACACGGATACATGGGAACACGGGGACACGGAGACATGGGGACACGGGGACATGGAGACAATGGGACACGGAGGCACGGAGACACGGGAACACGGGGACATGGGGACAATGGGACACGGAGACACGGGGACACGGAGACACGGGGACACGGGGACAATGGGACATGGAGACACGGAGACACGGGGACACAGGGACAATGGGACACAGACACGGAGACACGGGGTCACGGGGACAATGGGACACGGAGACACGGAGACACGGGGACACGGGGACACGGGGACAATGGGACACAGACACGGAGACACGGGGACACGGGGACAATGGGACACGGAGACACGGAGACACGGGGTCACGGAGACACGGAGACACGGGGACAATGGGACACTGAGACACAGAGACATGGAGACACTAGGATGCTGGGACAATGGGACATGGAGACACGGGGACACGGAGACACGGAGACAATGGGACACGGAGGCACGGGGACACGGGGACACGGGGACACGGAGAAAATGGGACACGGAGACACGGAGAGATGGGAACACGGGGACACGGAGACACGGCGACACGGGGACACGGAGACAATGGGACACGGAGACACAGAGACACGGGAACACGGGGACATGGGGACGATGGGACACGGAGACATGGGGACACGGATACACGGGGACAAGTGGACACGTGGACAATGGGACACGGAGATACGGAGACACGGGGACACGGGCACAATGGGACACAGAGACACGGAGACACGGGGACACGGGGACAATGGGACACGGAGACACGGAGACACGGGGACACGGGGACAATGGGACACTGAGACACGGAGACATGGAGACATTATGATGCTGGGACAATGGGACACTGAGACACGGAGACATTAGGATGCTGGGACAATGGGACACTGAGACACGGAGACACGGGGACAATGGGGCACTGAGACATGGAGACACGGAAACACGGGGAAACGGGGACAATGGGACACTGAGACACGGGGACACGGAGACACGGAGACACGGGGACAATGGGGCACTGAGACACGGAGACATAGAGACACTAGGATGCTGGGACAATGGGACACGGAGACACGGGGATACGCAGACACAGAGACAATGGGACACGGAGGCACGGGGTCACGGGGACATGGGGACAATGGGACACTGGGACACTGGGACACGGGGACATGGGGACAATGGGACACGGGGACACGGAGACACGGGGACACGGGGACACGGCGACAATGGGACACGGAGACACGGAGACACCGGAACACGTGGACATGGGGACAATGGGACACGGAGACACAGAGACACGGGGACACAGAGACACGGGGACACGGGGACAATGGGACATGGAGACACTGAGACACGGAGAGGTTAGGGTGCTGGGACAATGGGACACTGAGACACGGAACACGGAGACACGGGGACAATGGGACACGGAGACACGGAGACACGGAGACACGGGGACACGGAGATATGGAGACATGGAGACATGGAGACACGGGGACAATGGGACACTGAGACACGGAGACATGGAGACACTAAGACGCTGGGACAATGGGACATGGAGACACGGAGACAGGGGACAATGGGACACGGAGACACGGGGACACGGAGACACGGAGACACAGGGACAATGGGACATGGGGACACGGAGACACGGGGACACGGAGACATGGAGACATGGAGACATGGAGACACGGGGACAATGGGACACTGAGACACGGAGACATGGAGACACTAGGCCGCTGGGACAATGGGACATGGAACCACGGAGACAGGGGACAATGGGACACGGAGACACGGGGACATGGAGACACGGAGACACAGGCACAATGGTACACGGAGACACGGGGACACGGAAACACGGAGACACGGGGACAATGGGACACTGAGAAAACGGAGGCACGGGGACACAGAGACATGGACACACAGGGACACGGAGACACGGATACACAGAGGCACGGAGACACGGAGACAATGGGGCACTGAGACAGGGAGACACGGAGACACGAGACAGAGAGACACAGAGACACAGGGACACTGGGACACTGGGACAGAGGGAGACACTGGGACACTGGGACACAGGGAGACACTAGGACACTGGGACACTAGGACACTGAGACACTGGGACACAGACACTCTCGGACACTGGGACACTAGGACACTGAGACACTGGGACACTGAGACACTGAGACACAGAGACAAGGAGACACTAGGGCACTGGGACACTAGGACACTGGGATACTGGGACACTGAGACACAGAGACACGGAGACACGGAGACACGGGGACACGGGGACACGGGCACACGGAGACACAGAGACAGGGGGACACGGGGACAATGGGACACTGGGACACTGGGACATGGGGATATGGGGACAATGGACACGGAGACACGGGGTCACGGAGACACGGGGACATGGGGACACGGAGACAATGGGACACGGAGACAATGGGACACGGGGACACGGAGACACGGGGACACGGGGACACGGAGACAATGGGACACGGAGATACGGAGACACGGGGACACGGGCACAATGGGACACAGAGACACGGTGACACGGGGACACGGGGACAATGGGACACGGAGACACGGAGACACGGGGACACGGGGACAATGGGACACTGAGACACGGAGACATGGAGACATTATGATGCTGGGACAATGGGACACTGAGACACGGAGACATTAGGATGCTGGGACAATGGGACACTGAGACACGGAGACACGGGGACAATGGGGCACTGAGACACGGAGACATAGAGACACTAGGATGCTGGGACAATGGGACACGGAGACACGGGGATACGCAGACACAGAGACAATGGGACACGGAGGCACGGGGTCACGGGGACATGGGGACAATGGGACACTGGGACACTGGGACACGGGGACATGGGGACAATGGGACACGGGGACACGGAGACACGGGGACACGGGGACACGGCGACAATGGGACACGGAGACACGGAGACACCGGAACACGTGGACATGGGGACAATGGGACACGGAGACACAGAGACACGGGGACACAGAGACATGGGGACACGGGGACAATGGGACATGGAGACACTGAGACACGGAGAGGTTAGGGTGCTGGGACAATGGGACACTGAGACACGGAACACGGAGACACGGGGACAATGGGACACGGAGACACGGAGACACGGAGACACGGGGACACGGAGATATGGAGACATGGAGACATGGAGACACGGGGACAATGGGACACTGAGACACGGAGACATGGAGACACTAAGACGCTGGGACAATGGGACATGGAGACACGGAGACAGGGGACAATGGGACACGGAGACACGGGGACACGGAGACACGGAGACACAGGGACAATGGGACACGGAGACACGGGGACACGGAGACACGGGGACACGGAGACATGGAGACATGGAGACATGGAGACACGGGGACAATGGGACACTGAGACACGGAGACATGGAGACACTAGGCCGCTGGGACAATGGGACATGGAACCACGGAGACAGGGGACAATGGGACACGGAGACACGGGGACATGGAGACACGGAGACACAGGGACAATGGTACACGGAGACACGGGGACACGGAAACACGGAGACACGGGGACAATGGGACACTGAGAAAACGGAGGCACGGGGACACAGAGACATGGACACACAGGGACATGGAGACACGGATACACAGAGGCACGGAGACACGGAGACAATGGGGCACTGAGACAGGGAGACACGGAGACACGAGACAGAGAGACACAGAGACACAGGGACACTGGGACACTGGGACAGAGGGAGACACTGGGACACTGGGACACAGGGAGACACTAGGACACTGGGACACTAGGACACTGAGACACTGGGACACAGACACTCTCGGACACTGGGACACTAGGACACTGAGACACTGGGACACTGAGACACTGAGACACAGAGACAAGGAGACACTAGGGCACTGGGACACTAGGACACTGGGATACTGGGACACTGAGACACAGAGACACGGAGACACGGAGACACGGGGACACGGGGACACGGGCACACGGAGACACAGAGACAGGGGGACACGGGGACAATGGGACACTGGGACACTGGGACACGGGGATATGGGGACAATGGACACGGAGACACGGGGTCACGGAGACACGGGGACATGGGGACACGGAGACAATGGGACACGGAGACAATGGGACACGGGGACACGGAGACACGGGGACACGGGGACACGGAGACAATGGGACACGGAGACACGGAAACATGGGAACACGGGGACACGGAGACACGGGGACATGGGGACACGGAGACAATGGGACACGGAGACACGGAGACACGGGAACACGGGGACACGGGGACAATGGGACACGGAGACACGGGGACACGGAGACACGGGGACACGGGGACAATGGGACACGGAGACACGGGGACACGGGGACACGGGGACAATGGGACACAGACACGGAGACACGGGGACACGGGGACACGGAGACACGGAGACACGGGGACAATGGGACACTGAGACACAGAGACATGGAGACACTAGGATGGTGGGACAATGGGACACGGAGACACGGGGACACGGAGACACAGAGACAATGGGACACGGAGGCACGGGGACACGGGGACACGGGGACACGGGGACAATGGGACACGGAGACACGGAGACACGGGGACACGTGGACACGGGGACAATGGGACATGGAGACACGGGGACACGGAGACACGGAGACACGGGGACAATGGGACACGGAGACACGGAGACACGGGGACACGGGGACAATGGGACACGGAGACACGGAGACACGGGGACACGGGGACAATTGGACACTGAGACACGGAGCCATGGGGACAATGGGGCATTGAGACACGGAGACACGGAGACACGGAGACACGGAGAAACGGGGACAATGGGACACTGAGACACGGGGACACGGTGACACGGAGACACGGGGACACGGGGACAATGGGACACTGAGACACGGAGACATGGAGACACTAGGATGCTGGGACAATGGGACACGGAGACACGGGGACACGGAGACATGGAGACAATGGGACACGGAGGCACGGGGACACGGGGACATGGGGACACGGGGACACGGGCACACGGAGACACAGAGACACGGGGACACGGGGACAATGGGACACTGGGACACGGGGACATGGGGACAATGGGACACGGAGACACGGGGACACGGAGACACGGGGACATGGGGACACAGAGACAATGGGACACGGAGACAATGGGACAAGGGGACACGGAGACACGGGGACATGCCGACAATGGGACACGGAGACACGGGGACACGGGGACACGGAGACAATGGGACACGAAGACAATGGGACACGGGGACACGGAGACACGGGGACACGGGGACACGGAGACAATGGGACACAGAGACACGGATACATGGGAACACGGGGACACGGAGACATGGGGACACGGGGACACGGAGACAATGGGATACGGAGGCACGGAGACACGGGAACACGGGGACACGGGGACAATGGGACACGGAGACACGAGGACACGGAGACACGGGGACACGGGGACAATGGGACATGGAGACACGGAGACACGGGGACATGGGGACAATGGGACACAGACACGGAGACACGGGGTCACGGGGACAATGGGACACGGAGACACGGAGACACGGGGACACGGGGACACGGGGACAATGGGACACAGACACGGAGACACGGGGACACGGGGACAATGGGACACGGAGACACGGAGACACGGGAACACGGAGACACGGAGACACGGGGACAATGGGACACTGAGACACAGAGACATGGAGACACTAGGATGCTGGGACAATGGGACATGGAGATACGGGGACACGGAGACACGGAGACAATGGGACACGGAGGCACGGGGACACGGGGACACGGGGACACGGAGACAATGGGACACGGAGACACGGAGACACGGGAACACGGGGACACGGGGACAATGGGACACGGAGACACGAGGACACGGAGACACGGAGACAAGGGGACAATGGGACACAGAGACACGGAGACACGGGGACACGGGGACAATGGGACACGGAGACACGGAGACATGGGGACAATGGGGCACTGAGACACGGAGACACGGAGACACGGAGACACGGAGACACGGGGAAACGGGGACAATGGGACACTGAGACATGGGGACATGGAGACACGGAGACACGGGGACACGGGGACAATAGGACACTGAGACACGGAGACATGGAGACACTAGGATGCTGGGACAATGGGACACGGACACACGGGGACACGGAGACACGGAGACAATGGGACACGGAGGCACGGGGACACGGGGACACGGGGACATGGGGACACGGGCACACGGAGACACAGAGACACGGGGACACGGGGACAATTGGACACTGGGACACTGGGACATGGGGACATGGGGACAATGGGACACGGAGACACGGGGACACGGAGACACGGGGACACGGGGACACGGAGACAATGGGAGACGGAGACAATGGGACACCAGGACACGGAGACACGGGGACACGAGGACACGGAGACAATGGGACACGGAGACACGGAGACATGGGAACACGGGGACACGGAGACACGGGGACACGGGGACACGGCGACAATGGGACACGGAGACACGGAGACACGGGAACACGGGGACACGGGGACAATGGGACACGGAGGTACGGCGACACGGGGACACGGGCACAATGGGACACAGAGACACGGAGACACGGGGACACGGGGACAATGGGACACGGAGACACGGAGACACGGGGACACGGGGACAATGGGACACTGAGACACGGAGACATGGAGACATTCGGATGCTGGGACAATGGGACACTGAGACATGGAGACATTAGGATGCTGGGACAATGGGACACTGAGACACGGAGACACGGGGACAATGGGGCACTGAGACACGGAGACACGGCGACACGGGGAAACGGGGACAATGGGACATTGAGACACGGGGACACGGAGACACAGAGACACGGGGACAATGGGACACTGAGACACGGAGACATGGAGACACGAGGATGCTGGGACAATGGGACACGGGGACACGGGGATACGGAGACACAGAGACAATGGGACACGGAGGCACGGGGACACGGGGACATGGGGACAATGGGACACTGGGACACTGGGACATGGGGACATGGAGACAATGGGACACGGGGACATGGAGACACGGGGACACGGGGACACAGAGACAATGGGACACGGAGACACGGAGACACGGGAACACGGGGACATGGGGACAATGGGACACGGAGACACGGAGACACGGGGACACGGAGACACGGGGACATGGGGACAATGGGACATGGAGACACTGAGACACGGAGAGGTTAGGGTGCTGGGACAATGGGACATTGAGACACAGAACACGGAGACACGGGGACAATGGGACACGGAGACACGGAGACACGGAGACACGGGGACACGGAGACATGAAGACATGGAGACATGGAGACACGGGGACAATGGGACACTGAGACACGGAGACATGGAGACACTAGGACGCTGGGACAATGGGACATGGAGACACGGAGACAGGGGACAATGGGACACGGAGACACGGGGACACGGAAACACGGAGACAGGGGGACAATGGGACACTGAGACACAGAGACATGGAGACACTAGGATGCTGGGACAATGGGACATGGAGACACGGGTACACGGGGACACGGAGACAATGGGACACGGAGGCACGGGGACACGGGGACACGGGGACACGGAGACAATGGGACACGGAGACACGGAGACACGGGAACACGGGGACACGGGGACAATGGTACACGGAGACACGGGGATACGGAGACACGGAGACAAGGGGACAATGGGACACAGAGACACGGAGACACGGGGACACGGGGACAATGGGACACGGAGACACGGAGACACGGGGACACGGGGACAATGGGACACTGAGACAAGGAGACATGGGGACAATGGGGCACTGAGACACGGAGACACGGAGACACGGAGACACGGAGACACGGGGAAACGGGGACAATGGGACACTGAGACATGGGGACACGGAGACACGGAGACACGGGGACACGGGGACAATAGGACACTGAGACACGGAGACATGGAGACACTAGGATGCTGGGACAATGGGACACGGAGACACGGGGACACGGAGACACGGAGACAATGGGACACGGAGGCACGGGGACACGGGGACACGGGGACACGGGGACACGGGCACACGGAGACACAGAGACACGGGGACACGGGGACAATTGGACACTGGGACACTGGGACATGGGGACATGGGGACAATGGGACACGGAGACACGGGGACACGGAGACACGGGGACACGGGGACATGGAGACAATGGGAGACGGAGACAATGGGACACCAGGACACGGAGACACGGGGACACGGGGACACGGAGACAATGCGACACGGAGACACGGAGACATGGGAACACGGGGACACGGAGACACGGGGACACGGGGACACGGAGACAATGGGACACGGAGACACGGAGACACGGGAACACGGGGACATGGGGACAATGGGACACGGAGATACGGAGACACGGGGACACGGGCACAATGGGACACAGAGACACGGAGACACGGGGACACGGGGACAATGGGACACGGAGACACGGAGACACGGGGACACGGGGACAATGGGACACTGAGACACGGAGACATGGAGACATTAGGATGCTGGGACAATGGGACACTGAGACACGGAGACATTAGGATGCTGGGACAATGGGACACTGAGACACGGAGACACGGGGACAATGGGGCACTGAGACACGGAGACACGGAGACACGGGGAAACGGGGACAATGGGACATTGAGACACCGGGACACGGAGACACGGAGACACGGGGACAATGGGACACTGAGACACGGAGACATGGAGACACTAGGATGCTGGGACAATGGGACACGGGGACACGGGGATACGGAGACACAGAGACAATGGGACACGGAGGCACGGGGACACGGGGACATGGGGACAATGGGACACTGGGACACTGGGACACGGGGACATGGGGACAATGGGACACGGAGACACGGAGACACGGGGACACGGAGACACGGGGACATGGGGACAATGGGACATGGAGACACTGAGACACGGAGAGGTTAGGGTGCTGGGACAATGGGACATTGAGACATGGAACACGGAGACACGGGGACAATGGGACACGGAGACACGGAGACACGGAGACACGGGGACAATGGGACACTGAGATACGGAGACATGGAGACACTAGGACGCTGGGACAATGGGACATGGAGACACGGAGACAGGGGACAATGGGACCCGGAGACAGGAGGACACGGAGACACGGAGACACAGGGACAATGGGACACGGAGACACGGGGACACGGAAACACGGAGACACGGGGACAATGGGACACTGAGACATGGAGACACGGGGACACAGAGACATGGACACACAGGGACACGGAGACACGGATACACAGAGGCACAGAGACACGGAGACAAAGGGGCACTGAGACAGGGAGACACGGAGACACGAGACAGAGAAACACAGATTCACAGGGACACTGGGACACTGGGACAGAGAGAGACACTGGGACACTGGAACACAGGGAGACACTAGGACACTGGGACACTGGGACACTGAGATACTGGGACACAGAGACACTTGGACACTGGGACACTAGGACACTGAGACACTGGGACACTGAGACACAGAGACAAGGAGACACTAGGGCACTGGGACACTAGGACACTGGGATACTGGGACACTGAGACACAGAGACACGGAGACACAGAGACACGGGGACACGGGGACACAGGGACAATGGGACACTGGGACACTGGGACACAGGGACATGGGGACAATGGGACATGGAGAAAATGGGACACGGGGACACGGAGACATGGGGACACGGGGACACGGAGACAATGGGACACGGAGACACGGAGACATGGGAACACGGGGACACGGAGACACGGGGACACGGGGACACGGAGACAATGGGACACGGAGACACGGAGACACGGGAACACGGGGACACGGGGACAATGGGACACGGAGACACGGGGATACGGAGACACGGGGACATGGGGACAATGGGACACGGAGACACGGAGACACGGGGACACGGGGATAATGGGACACAGACACGGAGACACGGGGACACGGGGACAATGGGACACGGAGACACGGAGACACGGGGACACGGGGACAATGGGACACTGAGACATGGATACATGGAGACATTAGGATGCTGGGACAATGGGACACTGAGACACGGAGCCATTAGGATGCTGGGACAATGGGACACTGAGACATGGAGACACGGGGACAATGGGGCACTGAGACACGGAGACATGGAGACACGGAGACACGGGGGAAATGGGGACAATGGGACATTGAGACACGGGGACAATGGGAACCGGAGACACGGGGACAATGGGACACTGAGACACGGAGACATGGAGACACTAGGATGCTGGGACAATGGGACACGGAGACACGGAGACACGGGGACACTGAGACATGGAGACATGGAGACATGAAGACACGGGGACAATGGGACACTGAGACACGGAGACACGGGGACTTCGGGACACTGAGACACCGGGACACTGGGACACGGAGACATGGAGACACTAGGACGCTGGGACAATGGGACATGGAGACACGGAGACAGGGGACAATGGGACACGGAGACACAGGGACACGGAAACACGGAGGCACGGGGACAATGGGACACTGAGACACGGAGACACTGGGACACTGAGACACTGAGACACAGAGACAAGGAGACACTAGGGCACTGGGACACTAGGACACTGGGATACTGGGACACTGAGACACAGAGACACGGAGACACGGAGACACGGAGACACGGGGGAAATGGGGACAATGGGACATTGAGACACGGGGACAATGGGAACCGGAGACACGGGGACAATGGGACACTGAGACATGGAGACATGGAGACACTAGGATGCTGGGACAATGGGACACGGAGACACGGAGACACGGGGACACTGAGACATGGAGACATGGAGACATGAAGACACGGGGACAATGGGACACTGAGACACGGAGACACGGGGATTTCGGGACACTGAGACACCGGGACACTGGGACACGGAGACATGGAGACACTAGGACGCTGGGACAATGGGACATGGAGACACGGAGACAGGGGACAATGGGACACGGAGACACAGGGACACGGAAACACGGAGGCACGGGGACAATGGGACACTGAGACACGGAGACACTGGGACACTGAGACACTGAGACACAGAGACAAGGAGACACTAGGGCACTGGGACACTAGGACACTGGGATACTGGGACACTGAGACACAGAGACACGGAGACACGGAGACACGGGTACACGGGGACACGGGGACACGGGGACACGGGCACACGGAGACACAGAGACACGGGGACACGGGGACAATGGGACACTGGGACACTGGGACATGGGGACATGGGGACAATGGGACACGGAGACACGGGGACACGGGGACACGGAGACAATGGGACACGGAGACACGGAGACATGGGAACACGGGGACACGGGGACACGGGGACACGGGGACACGGGCACACGGAGACACAGAGACACGGGGACACGGGGACAATTGGACACTGGGACACTGGGACATGGGGACATGGGGACAATGGGACACGGAGACACGGGGACACGGAGACACGGGGACACGGGGACATGGAGACAATGGGAGACGGAGACAATGGGACACCAGGACACGGAGACACGGGGACACGGGGACACGGAGACAATGCGACACGGAGACACGGAGACATGGGAACACGGGGACACGGAGACACGGGGACACGGGGACACGGAGACAATGGGACACGGAGACACGGAGACACGGGAACACGGGGACATGGGGACAATGGGACACGGAGATACGGAGACACGGGGACACGGGCACAATGGGACACAGAGACACGGAGACACGGGGACACGGGGACAATGGGACACGGAGACACGGAGACACGGGGACACGGGGACAATGGGACACTGAGACACGGAGACATGGAGACATTAGGATGCTGGGACAATGGGACACTGAGACACGGAGACATTAGGATGCTGGGACAATGGGACACTGAGACACGGAGACACGGGGACAATGGGGCACTGAGACACGGAGACACGGAGACACGGGGAAACGGGGACAATGGGACATTGAGACACCGGGACACGGAGACACGGAGACACGGGGACAATGGGACACTGAGACACGGAGACATGGAGACACTAGGATGCTGGGACAATGGGACACGGGGACACGGGGATACGGAGACACAGAGACAATGGGACACGGAGGCACGGGGACACGGGGACATGGGGACAATGGGACACTGGGACACTGGGACACGGGGACATGGGGACAATGGGACACGGAGACACGGAGACACGGGGACACGGAGACACGGGGACATGGGGACAATGGGACATGGAGACACTGAGACACGGAGAGGTTAGGGTGCTGGGACAATGGGACATTGAGACATGGAACACGGAGACACGGGGACAATGGGACACGGAGACACGGAGACACGGAGACACGGGGACAATGGGACACTGAGATACGGAGACATGGAGACACTAGGACGCTGGGACAATGGGACATGGAGACACGGAGACAGGGGACAATGGGACCCGGAGACAGGAGGACACGGAGACACGGAGACACAGTGACAATGGGACACGGAGACACGGGGACACGGAAACACGGAGACACGGGGACAATGGGACACTGAGACATGGAGACACGGGGACACAGAGACATGGACACACAGGGACACGGAGACACGGATACACAGAGGCACAGAGACACGGAGACAAAGGGGCACTGAGACAGGGAGACACGGAGACACGAGACAGAGAAACACAGATTCACAGGGACACTGGGACACTGGGACAGAGAGAGACACTGGGACACTGGAACACAGGGAGACACTAGGACACTGGGACACTGGGACACTGAGATACTGGGACACAGAGACACTTGGACACTGGGACACTAGGACACTGAGACACTGGGACACTGAGACACAGAGACAAGGAGACACTAGGGCACTGGGACACTAGGACACTGGGATACTGGGACACTGAGACACAGAGACACGGAGACACAGAGACACGGGGACACGGGGACACAGGGACAATGGGACACTGGGACACTGGGACACAGGGACATGGGGACAATGGGACATGGAGAAAATGGGACACGGGGACACGGAGACATGGGGACACGGGGACACGGAGACAATGGGACACGGAGACACGGAGACATGGGAACACGGGGACACGGAGACACGGGGACACGGGGACACGGAGACAATGGGACACGGAGACACGGAGACACGGGAACACGGGGACACGGGGACAATGGGACACGGAGACACGGGGATACGGAGACACGGGGACATGGGGACAATGGGACACGGAGACACGGAGACACGGGGACACGGGGATAATGGGACACAGACACGGAGACACGGGGACACGGGGACAATGGGACACGGAGACACGGAGACACGGGGACACGGGGACAATGGGACACTGAGACATGGATACATGGAGACATTAGGATGCTGGGACAATGGGACACTGAGACATGGAGCCATTAGGATGCTGGGACAATGGGACACTGAGACATGGAGACACGGGGACAATGGGGCACTGAGACACGGAGACATGGAGACACGGAGACACGGGGGAAATGGGGACAATGGGACATTGAGACACGGGGACAATGGGAACCGGAGACACGGGGACAATGGGACACTGAGACACGGAGACATGGAGACACTAGGATGCTGGGACAATGGGACACGGAGACACGGAGACACGGGGACACTGAGACATGGAGACATGGAGACATGAAGACACGGGGACAATGGGACACTGAGACACGGAGACACGGGGACTTCGGGACACTGAGACACCGGGACACTGGGACACGGAGACATGGAGACACTAGGACGCTGGGACAATGGGACATGGAGACACGGAGACAGGGGACAATGGGACACGGAGACACAGGGACACGGAAACACGGAGGCACGGGGACAATGGGACACTGAGACACGGAGACACTGGGACACTGAGACACTGAGACACAGAGACAAGGAGACACTAGGGCACTGGGACACTAGGACACTGGGATACTGGGACACTGAGACACAGAGACACGGAGACACGGAGACACGGAGACACGGGGGAAATGGGGACAATGGGACATTGAGACACGGGGACAATGGGAACCGGAGACACGGGGACAATGGGACACTGAGACACGGAGACATGGAGACACTAGGATGCTGGGACAATGGGACACGGAGACACGGAGACACGGGGACACTGAGACATGGAGACATGGAGACATGAAGACACGGGGACAATGGGACACTGAGACACGGAGACACGGGGACTTCGGGACACTGAGACACCGGGACACTGGGACACGGAGACATGGAGACACTAGGACGCTGGGACAATGGGACATGGAGACACGGAGACAGGGGACAATGGGACACGGAGACACAGGGACACGGAAACACGGAGGCACGGGGACAATGGGACACTGAGACACGGAGACACTGGGACACTGAGACACTGAGACACAGAGACAAGGAGACACTAGGGCACTGGGACACTAGGACACTGGGATACTGGGACACTGAGACACAGAGACACGGAGACACGGAGACACGGGTACACGGGGACACGGGGACACGGGGACACGGGCACACGGAGACACAGAGACACGGGGACACGGGGACAATGGGACACTGGGACACTGGGACATGGGGACATGGGGACAATGGGACACGGAGACACGGGGACACGGGGACACGGAGACAATGGGACACGGAGACACGGAGACATGGGAACACGGGGACACGGAGACACGGGGACACGGGGACACGGAGACAATGGGACATGGAGACACGGAGACACGGGAACACGGGGACACGGGGACAATGGGACACGGAGATACGGAGACACGGGGACACGGGCACAATGGGACACAGGGACACGGAGACACGGGGACACGGGGACAATGGGACACGGAGACACGGAGACACGGGGACACGGGGACAATGGGACACTGAGACACGGAGACATGGAGACATTAGGATGCTGGGACAATGGGACACTGAGACACGGAGACATTAGGATGCTGGGACAATGGGACACTGAGACACGGAGACACGGGGACAATGGGGCACTGAGACACGGAGACACGGAGACACGGGGAAACGGGGACAATGGGACATTGAGACACGGAGACACGGGGACTTCGGGACACTGAGACACCGGGACACTGGGACACGGAGACATGGAGACACTAGGACGCTGGGACAATGGGACATGGAGACACGGAGACAGGGGACAATGGGACACGGAGACAATGGGACACGGAGGCACGGGGACACGGGGACAATGGGACACTGGGACACTGGGACACGGGAACATGGAGACAATGGGACACGGAGACACGGGGACACGGAGACACGGGGACATGGGGACACAGAGACAATGGGACACGGAGACAATGGGACAAGGGGACACGGAGACACGGGGACATGGCGACAATGGGACACGGAGACACGGGGACACGGGGACACGGAGACAATGGGACACGAAGACAATGGGACACGGGGACACGGAGACACGGGGACACGGGGACACGGAGACAATGGGACACAGAGACACGGATACATGGGAACACGGGGACACGGAGACATGGGGACACGGGGACACGGAGACAATGGGACACGGAGGCACGGAGACACGGGAACACGGGGACACGGGGACAATGGGACACGGAGACACGGGGACACGGAGACACGGGGACACGGGGACAATGGGACATGGAGACACGGAGACACGGGGACACGGGGACAATGGGACACAGACACGGAGACACGGGGTCACGGGGACAATGGGACACGGAGACACGGAGACACGGGGACACGGGGACATGGGGACAATGGGACACAGACACGGAGACACGGGGACACGGGGACAATGGGACACGGAGACACGGAGACACGGGGACACGGAAACACGGAGACACGGGGACAATGGGACACTGAGACACAGAGACATGGAGACACTAGGATGCTGGGACAATGGGACATGGAGACACGGGGACACGGGGACACGGAGACAATGGGACACGGAGGCACGGGGACACGGGGACACGGGGACACGGAGACAATGGGACACGGAGACACGGAGACACGGGAACACGGGGACACGGGGACAATGGGACACGGAGACACGGGGATACGGAGACACGGAGACAAGGGGACAATGGGACACAGAGACACGGAGACACGGGGACACGGGGACAATGGGACACGGAGACACGGAGACACGGGGACACGGGGACAATGGGACACTGAGACAAGGAGACATGGGGACAATGGGACACTGAGACACGGAGACACGGAGACACGGAGACACGGAGACACGGGGAAACGGGGACAATGGGACACTGAGACATGGGGACACGGAGACACGGAGACACGGGGACACGGGGACAATAGGACACTGAGACACGGAGACATGGAGACACTAGGATGCTGGGACAATGGGACACGGAGACACGGGGACACGGAGACACGGAGACAATGGGACACGGAGGCACGGGGACACGGGGACACGGGGACACGGGGACACGGGCACACGGAGACACAGAGACACGGGGACACGGGGACAATTGGACACTGGGACACTGGGACATGGGGACATGGGGACAATGGGACACGGAGACACGGGGACACGGAGACACGGGGACACGGAGACACGGAGACAATGGGAGACGGAGACAATGGGACACCAGGACACGGAGACACGGGGACACGGGGACACGGAGACAATGGGACACGGAGACACGGAGACATGGGAACACGGGGACACGGAGACACGGGGACACGGGGACACGGAGACAATGGGACACAGAGACACGGAGACACGGGAACACGGGGACACGGGGACAATGGGACACGGAGATACGGAGACACGGGGACACGGGCACAATGGGACACAGAGACACGGAGATACGGGGACACGGGGACAATGGGACACCGAGACATGGAGACACGGGGACACGGGGACAATGGGACACTGAGACACGGAGACACGGGGACAATGGGGCACTGAGACACGGAGACACGGAGACACGGGGAAACGGGGACAATGGGACATTGAGACACGGGGACACGGAGACACGGAGACAATGGGACACGGAGGCACGGGGACACGGGGACAATGGGACACTGGGACACTGGGACACGGGGACATGGAGACAATGGGACACGGAGACACGGGGACACGGAGACACGGGGACATGGGGACACAGAGACAATGGGACACGGAGACAATGGGACAAGGGGACACGGAGACACGGGGACATGGCGACAATGGGACACGGAGACACGGGGACACGGGGACACGGAGACAATGGGACACGAAGACAATGGGACACGGGGACACGGAGACACGGGGACACGGGGACACGGAGACAATGGGACACAGAGACACGGATACATGGGAACACGGGGACACGGAGACATGGGGACACGGGGACACGGAGACAATGGGACACGGAGGCACGGAGACACGGGAACACGGGGACACGGGGACAATGGGACACGGAGACACGGGGACACGGAGACACGGGGACACGGGGACAATGGGACATGGAGACACGGAGACACGGGGACACGGGGACAATGGGACACAGACACGGAGACACGGGGTCACGGGGACAATGGGACACGGAGACACGGAGACACGGGGACACGGGGACATGGGGACAATGGGACACAGACACGGAGACACGGGGACACGGGGACAATGGGACACGGAGACACGGAGACACGGGGACACGGAAACACGGAGACACGGGGACAATGGGACACTGAGACACAGAGACATGGAGACACTAGGATGCTGGGACAATGGGACATGGAGACACGGGGACACGGGGACACGGAGACAATGGGACACGGAGGCACGGGGACACGGGGACACGGGGACATGGAGACAATGGGACACGGAGACACGGAGACACGGGAACACGGGGACACGGGGACAATGGGACACGGAGACACGGGGATACGGAGACACGGAGACAAGGGGACAATGGGACACAGAGACACGGAGACACGGGGACACGGGGACAATGGGACACGGAGACACGGAGACACGGGGACACGGGGACAATGGGACACTGAGACAAGGAGACATGGGGACAATGGGGCACTGAGACACGGAGACACGGAGACACGGAGACACGGAGACACGGGGAAACGGGGACAATGGGACACTGAGACATGGGGACACGGAGACACGGAGACACGGGGACACGGGGACAATAGGACACTGAGACACGGAGACATGGAGACACTAGGATGCTGGGACAATGGGACACGGAGACACGGGGACACGGAGACACGGAGACAATGGGACACGGAGGCACGGGGACACGGGGACACGGGGACACGGGGACACGGGCACACGGAGACACAGAGACACGGGGACACGGGGACAATTGGACACTGGGACACTGGGACATGGGGACATGGGGACAATGGGACACGGAGACACGGGGACACGGAGACACGGGGACACGGGGACACGGAGACAATGGGAGACGGAGACAATGGGACACCAGGACACGGAGACACGGGGACACGGGGACACGGAGACAATGGGACACGGAGACACGGAGACATGGGAACACGGGGACACGGAGACACGGGGACACGGGGACACGGAGACAATGGGACACAGAGACACGGAGACACGGGAACACGGGGACACGGGGACAATGGGACACGGAGATACGGAGACACGGGGACACGGGCACAATGGGACACAGAGACACGGAGATACGGGGACACGGGGACAATGGGACACCGAGACATGGAGACACGGGGACACGGGGACAATGGGACACTGAGACACGGAGACATGGAGACATTAGGATGCTGGGACAATGGGACACTGAGACACGGAGACATTAGGATGCTGGGACAATGGGACACTGAGACACGGAGACACGGGGACAATGGGGCACTGAGACACGGAGACACGGAGACACGGGGAAACGGGGACAATGGGACATTGAGACACGGGGACACGGAGACACGGAGACACGGGGACAATGGGACACTGAGACACGGAGACATGGAGACACTAGGATGCTGGGACAATGGGACACGGGGACACGGGGATACGGAGACACAGAGACAATGGGACACGGAGGCACGGGGACACGGGGACATGGGGACAATGGGACACTGGGACACTGGGACACGGGGACATGGGGACAATGGGACACGGAGACACGGAGACACGGGGACACGGATACACGGGGACATGGGGACAATGGGATATGGAGACACTGAGACACGGAGAGGTTAGGGTGCTGGGACAATGGGACATTGAGACACGGAACACGGAGACACGGGGACAATGGGACACGGAGACACGGAGACACGGAGACACGGGGACACGGAGACATGAAGACATGGAGACATGGAGACACGGGGACAATGGGACACTGAGACACGGAGACATGGAGACACTAGGACGCTGGGACAATGGGACATGGAGACACGGAGACAGGGGACAATGGGACACAGAGACACGAGGACACGGAGACACGGAGACACAGGGACAATGGGACACGGAGACACGGGGACACGGAAACACGGAGACACGGGGACAATGGGACACTGAGACATGGAGACACGGGGACACAGAGACATGGACACACAGGGACACGGAGACACGGATACACAGAGGCACAGAGACACGGAGACAAAGGGGCACTGAGACAGGGAGACACGGAGACACGAGACAGAGAAACACAGATTCACAGGGACACTGGGACACTGGGACAGAGAGAGACACTGGGACACTGGAACACAGGGAGACACTAGGACACTGGGACACTGGGACACTGAGACACTGGGACACAGAGACACTCGGACACTGGGACACTAGGACACTGAGACACTGGGACACTGAGACACAGAGACAAGGAGACACTAGGGCACTGGGACACTAGGACACTGGGATACTGGGACACTGAGACACAGAGACACGGAGACACAGAGACACGGGGACACGGGGACACAGGGACAATGGGTCACTGGGACACTGGGACACAGGGACATGGGGACAATGGGACACGGAGAAAATGGGACACGGGGACACGGAGAAATGGGGACACGGGGACACGGAGACAATGGGACACGGAGACACGGAGACATGGGAACACGGGGACACGGAGACACGGGGACACGGGGACACGGAGACAATGGGACACGGAGACACGGAGACACGGGAACACGGGGACACGGGGACAATGGGACACGGAGACACGGGGACACGGAGACACGGGGACATGGGGACAATGGGACACGGAGACACGGAGACACGGGGACACGGGGATAATGGGACACAGACACGGAGACACGGGGACACGGGGACAATGGGACACGGAGACACGGAGACACGGGGACACGGGGACAATGGGACACTGAGACATGGAGACATGGAGACATTAGGATGCTGGGACAATGGGACACTGAGACACGGAGCCATTAGGATGCTGGGACAATGGGACACTGAGACATGGAGACACGGGGACAATGGGGCACTGAGACACGGAGACATGGAGACATGGAGACATGAAGACACGGGGACAATGGGACACTGAGACACGGAGACACGGGGACTTCGGGACACTGAGACACCGGGACACTGGGACACGGAGACATGGAGACACTAGGACGCTGGGACAATGGGACATGGAGACACGGAGACAGGGGACAATGGGACACGGAGACACAGGGACACGGAAACACGGAGGCACGGGGACAATGGGACACTGAGACACGGAGACACTGGGACACTGAGACACTGAGACACAGAGACAAGGAGACACTAGGGCACTGGGACACTAGGACACTGGGATACTGGGACACTGAGACACAGAGACACGGAGACACGGAGACACGGGTACACGGGGACACGGGGACACGGGGACACGGGCACACGGAGACACAGAGACACGGGGACACGGGGACAATGGGACACTGGGACACTGGGACATGGGGACATGGGGACAATGGGACACGGAGACACGGGGACACGGGGACACGGAGACAATGGGACACGGAGACACGGAGACATGGGAACACGGGGACACGGAGACACGGGGACACGGGGACACGGAGACAATGGGACATGGAGACACGGAGACACGGGAACACGGGGACACGGGGACAATGGGACACGGAGATACGGAGACACGGGCACAATGGGACACAGGGACACGGAGACACGGGGACACGGGGACAATGGGACACGGAGACACGGAGACACGGGGACACGGGGACAATGGGACACTGAGACACGGAGACATGGAGACATTAGGATGCTGGGACAATGGGACACTGAGACACGGAGACATTAGGATGCTGGGACAATGGGACACTGAGACACGGAGACACGGGGACAATGGGGCACTGAGACACGGAGACACGGAGACACGGGGAAACGGGGACAATGGGACATTGAGACACGGGGACACGGAGACACGGGGACAATGGGACACGGAGACACGGAGACACGGGGACACGGGGACAATGGGACACTGAGACACGGAGACATGGAGACATTAGGATGCTGGGACAATGGGACACTGAGACACGGAGACATTAGGATGCTGGGACAATGGGACACTGAGACACGGAGACACGGGGACAATGGGGCACTGAGACACGGAGACACGGAGACACGGGGAAACGGGGACAATGGGACATTGAGACACGGGGACACGGAGACACGGAGACAATGGGACACGGAGGCACGGGGACACGGGGACAATGGGACACTGGGACACTGGGACACGGGAACATGGAGACAATGGGACACGGAGACACGGGGACACGGAGACACGGGGACATGGGGACACAGAGACAATGGGACACGGAGACAATGGGACAAGGGGACACGGAGACACGGGGACATGGCGACAATGGGACACGGAGACACGGGGACACGGGGACACGGAGACAATGGGACACGAAGACAATGGGACACGGGGACACGGAGACACGGGGACACGGGGACACGGAGACAATGGGACACAGAGACACGGATACATGGGAACACGGGGACACGGAGACATGGGGACACGGGGACACGGAGACAATGGGACACGGAGGCACGGAGACACGGGAACACGGGGACACGGGGACAATGGGACACGGAGACACGGGGACACGGAGACACGGGGACACGGGGACAATGGGACATGGAGACACGGAGACACGGGGACACGGGGACAATGGGACACAGACACGGAGACACGGGGTCACGGGGACAATGGGACACGGAGACACGGAGACACTGGGACACTGAGACACTGAGACACAGAGACAAGGAGACACTAGGGCACTGGGACACTAGGACACTGGGATACTGGGACACTGAGACACAGAGACACGGAGACACGGAGACACGGGTACACGGGGACACGGGGACACGGGGACACGGGCACACGGAGACACAGAGACACGGGGACACGGGGACAATGGGACACTGGGACACTGGGACATGGGGACATGGGGACAATGGGACACGGAGACACGGGGACACGGGGACACGGAGACAATGGGACACGGAGACACGGAGACATGGGAACACGGGGACACGGAGACACGGGGACACGGGGACACGGAGACAATGGGACATGGAGACACGGAGACACGGGAACACGGGGACACGGGGACAATGGGACACGGAGATACGGAGACACGGGGACACGGGCACAATGGGACACAGGGACACGGAGACACGGGGACACGGGGACAATGGGACACGGAGACACGGAGACACGGGGACACGGGGACAATGGGACACTGAGACACGGAGACATGGAGACATTAGGATGCTGGGACAATGGGACACTGAGACACGGAGACATTAGGATGCTGGGACAATGGGACACTGAGACACGGAGACACGGGGACAATGGGGCACTGAGACACGGAGACACGGAGACACGGGGAAACGGGGACAATGGGACATTGAGACACGGAGACACGGGGACTTCGGGACACTGAGACACCGGGACACTGGGACACGGAGACATGGAGACACTAGGACGCTGGGACAATGGGACATGGAGACACGGAGACAGGGGACAATGGGACACGGAGACAATGGGACACGGAGGCACGGGGACACGGGGACAATGGGACACTGGGACACTGGGACACGGGAACATGGAGACAATGGGACACGGAGACACGGGGACACGGAGACACGGGGACATGGGGACACAGAGACAATGGGACACGGAGACAATGGGACAAGGGGACACGGAGACACGGGGACATGGCGACAATGGGACACGGAGACACGGGGACACGGGGACACGGAGACAATGGGACACGAAGACAATGGGACACGGGGACACGGAGACACGGGGACACGGGGACACGGAGACAATGGGACACAGAGACACGGATACATGGGAACACGGGGACACGGAGACATGGGGACACGGGGACACGGAGACAATGGGACACGGAGGCACGGAGACACGGGAACACGGGGACACGGGGACAATGGGACACGGAGACACGGGGACACGGAGACACGGGGACACGGGGACAATGGGACATGGAGACACGGAGACACGGGGACACGGGGACAATGGGACACAGACACGGAGACACGGGGTCACGGGGACAATGGGACACGGAGACACGGAGACACGGGGACACGGGGACATGGGGACAATGGGACACAGACACGGAGACACGGGGACACGGGGACAATGGGACACGGAGACACGGAGACACGGGGACACGGAGACACGGAGACACGGGGACAATGGGACACTGAGACACAGAGACATGGAGACACTAGGATGCTGGGACAATGGGACATGGAGACACGGGGACACGGGGACACGGAGACAATGGGACACGGAGGCACGGGGACACGGGGACACGGGGACACGGAGACAATGGGACACGGAGACACGGAGACACGGGAACACGGGGACACGGGGACAATGGGACACGGAGACACGGGGATACGGAGACACGGAGACAAGGGGACAATGGGACACAGAGACACGGAGACACGGGGACACGGGGACAATGGGACACGGAGACACGGAGACACGGGGACACGGGGACAATGGGACACTGAGACAAGGAGACATGGGGACAATGGGACACTGAGACACGGAGACACGGAGACACGGAGACACGGAGACACGGGGAAACGGGGACAATGGGACACTGAGACATGGGGACACGGAGACACGGAGACACGGGGACACGGGGACAATAGGACACTGAGACACGGAGACATGGAGACACTAGGATGCTGGGACAATGGGACACGGAGACACGGGGACACGGAGACACGGAGACAATGGGACACGGAGGCACGGGGACACGGGGACACGGGGACACGGGGACACGGGCACACGGAGACACAGAGACACGGGGACACGGGGACAATTGGACACTGGGACACTGGGACATGGGGACATGGGGACAATGGGACACGGAGACACGGGGACACGGAGACACGGGGACACGGAGACACGGAGACAATGGGAGACGGAGACAATGGGACACCAGGACACGGAGACACGGGGACACGGGGACACGGAGACAATGGGACACGGAGACACGGAGACATGGGAACACGGGGACACGGAGACACGGGGACACGGGGACACGGAGACAATGGGACACAGAGACACGGAGACACGGGAACACGGGGACACGGGGACAATGGGACACGGAGATACGGAGACACGGGGACACGGGCACAATGGGACACAGAGACACGGAGATACGGGGACACGGGGACAATGGGACACCGAGACATGGAGACACGGGGACACGGGGACAATGGGACACTGAGACACGGAGACACGGGGACAATGGGGCACTGAGACACGGAGACACGGAGACACGGGGAAACGGGGACAATGGGACATTGAGACACGGGGACACGGAGACACGGAGACAATGGGACACGGAGGCACGGGGACACGGGGACAATGGGACACTGGGACACTGGGACACGGGGACATGGAGACAATGGGACACGGAGACACGGGGACACGGAGACACGGGGACATGGGGACACAGAGACAATGGGACACGGAGACAATGGGACGAGGGGACACGGAGACACGGGGACATGGCGACAATGGGACACGGAGACACGGGGACACGGGGACACGGAGACAATGGGACACGAAGACAATGGGACACGGGGACACGGAGACACGGGGACACGGGGACACGGAGACAATGGGACACAGAGACACGGATACATGGGAACACGGGGACACGGAGACATGGGGACACGGGGACACGGAGACAATGGGACACGGAGGCACGGAGACACGGGAACACGGGGACACGGGGACAATGGGACACGGAGACACGGGGACACGGAGACACGGGGACACGGGGACAATGGGACATGGAGACACGGAGACACGGGGACACGGGGACAATGGGACACAGACACGGAGACACGGGGTCACGGGGACAATGGGACACGGAGACACGGAGACACGGGGACACGGGGACATGGGGACAATGGGACACAGACACGGAGACACGGGGACACGGGGACAATGGGACACGGAGACACGGAGACACGGGGACACGGAAACACGGAGACACGGGGACAATGGGACACTGAGACACAGAGACATGGAGACACTAGGATGCTGGGACAATGGGACATGGAGACACGGGGACACGGGGACACGGAGACAATGGGACACGGAGGCACGGGGACACGGGGACACGGGGACATGGAGACAATGGGACACGGAGACACGGAGACACGGGAACACGGGGACACGGGGACAATGGGACACGGAGACACGGGGATACGGAGACACGGAGACAAGGGGACAATGGGACACAGAGACACGGAGACACGGGGACACGGGGACAATGGGACACGGAGACACGGAGACACGGGGACACGGGGACAATGGGACACTGAGACAAGGAGACATGGGGACAATGGGGCACTGAGACACGGAGACACGGAGACACGGAGACACGGAGACACGGGGAAACGGGGACAATGGGACACTGAGACATGGGGACACGGAGACACGGAGACACGGGGACACGGGGACAATAGGACACTGAGACACGGAGACATGGAGACACTAGGATGCTGGGACAATGGGACACGGAGACACGGGGACACGGAGACACGGAGACAATGGGACACGGAGGCACGGGGACACGGGGACACGGGGACACGGGGACACGGGCACACGGAGACACAGAGACACGGGGACACGGGGACAATTGGACACTGGGACACTGGGACATGGGGACATGGGGACAATGGGACACGGAGACACGGGGACACGGAGACACGGGGACACGGGGACACGGAGACAATGGGAGACGGAGACAATGGGACACCAGGACACGGAGACACGGGGACACGGGGACACGGAGACAATGGGACACGGAGACACGGAGACATGGGAACACGGGGACACGGAGACACGGGGACACGGGGACACGGAGACAATGGGACACAGAGACACGGAGACACGGGAACACGGGGACACGGGGACAATGGGACACGGAGATACGGAGACACGGGGACACGGGCACAATGGGACACAGAGACACGGAGATACGGGGACACGGGGACAATGGGACACCGAGACATGGAGACACGGGGACACGGGGACAATGGGACACTGAGACACGGAGACATGGAGACATTAGGATGCTGGGACAATGGGACACTGAGACACGGAGACATTAGGATGCTGGGACAATGGGACACTGAGACACGGAGACACGGGGACAATGGGGCACTGAGACACGGAGACACGGAGACACGGGGAAACGGGGACAATGGGACATTGAGACACGGGGACACGGAGACACGGAGACACGGGGACAATGGGACACTGAGACACGGAGACATGGAGACACTAGGATGCTGGGACAATGGGACACGGGGACACGGGGATACGGAGACACAGAGACAATGGGACACGGAGGCACGGGGACACGGGGACATGGGGACAATGGGACACTGGGACACTGGGACACGGGGACATGGGGACAATGGGACACGGAGACACGGAGACACGGGGACACGGATACACGGGGACATGGGGACAATGGGATATGGAGACACTGAGACACGGAGAGGTTAGGGTGCTGGGACAATGGGACATTGAGACACGGAACACGGAGACACGGGGACAATGGGACACGGAGACACGGAGACACGGAGACACGGGGACACGGAGACATGAAGACATGGAGACATGGAGACACGGGGACAATGGGACACTGAGACACGGAGACATGGAGACACTAGGACGCTGGGACAATGGGACATGGAGACACGGAGACAGGGGACAATGGGACACAGAGACACGAGGACACGGAGACACGGAGACACAGGGACAATGGGACACGGAGACACGGGGACACGGAAACACGGAGACACGGGGACAATGGGACACTGAGACATGGAGACACGGGGACACAGAGACATGGACACACAGGGACACGGAGACACGGATACACAGAGGCACAGAGACACGGAGACAAAGGGGCACTGAGACAGGGAGACACGGAGACACGAGACAGAGAAACACAGATTCACAGGGACACTGGGACACTGGGACAGAGAGAGACACTGGGACACTGGAACACAGGGAGACACTAGGACACTGGGACACTGGGACACTGAGACACTGGGACACAGAGACACTCGGACACTGGGACACTAGGACACTGAGACACTGGGACACTGAGACACAGAGACAAGGAGACACTAGGGCACTGGGACACTAGGACACTGGGATACTGGGACACTGAGACACAGAGACACGGAGACACAGAGACACGGGGACACGGGGACACAGGGACAATGGGTCACTGGGACACTGGGACACAGGGACATGGGGACAATGGGACACGGAGAAAATGGGACACGGGGACACGGAGAAATGGGGACACGGGGACACGGAGACAATGGGACACGGAGACACGGAGACATGGGAACACGGGGACACGGAGACACGGGGACACGGGGACACGGAGACAATGGGACACGGAGACACGGAGACACGGGAACACGGGGACACGGGGACAATGGGACACGGAGACACGGGGACACGGAGACACGGGGACATGGGGACAATGGGACACGGAGACACGGAGACACGGGGACACGGGGATAATGGGACACAGACACGGAGACACGGGGACACGGGGACAATGGGACACGGAGACACGGAGACACGGGGACACGGGGACAATGGGACACTGAGACATGGAGACATGGAGACATTAGGATGCTGGGACAATGGGACACTGAGACACGGAGCCATTAGGATGCTGGGACAATGGGACACTGAGACATGGAGACACGGGGACAATGGGGCACTGAGACACGGAGACATGGAGACATGGAGACATGAAGACACGGGGACAATGGGACACTGAGACACGGAGACACGGGGACTTCGGGACACTGAGACACCGGGACACTGGGACACGGAGACATGGAGACACTAGGACGCTGGGACAATGGGACATGGAGACACGGAGACAGGGGACAATGGGACACGGAGACACAGGGACACGGAAACACGGAGGCACGGGGACAATGGGACACTGAGACACGGAGACACTGGGACACTGAGACACTGAGACACAGAGACAAGGAGACACTAGGGCACTGGGACACTAGGACACTGGGATACTGGGACACTGAGACACAGAGACACGGAGACACGGAGACACGGGTACACGGGGACACGGGGACACGGGGACACGGGCACACGGAGACACAGAGACACGGGGACACGGGGACAATGGGACACTGGGACACTGGGACATGGGGACATGGGGACAATGGGACACGGAGACACGGGGACACGGGGACACGGAGACAATGGGACACGGAGACACGGAGACATGGGAACACGGGGACACGGAGACACGGGGACACGGGGACACGGAGACAATGGGACATGGAGACACGGAGACACGGGAACACGGGGACACGGGGACAATGGGACACGGAGATACGGAGACACGGGCACAATGGGACACAGGGACACGGAGACACGGGGACACGGGGACAATGGGACACGGAGACACGGAGACACGGGGACACGGGGACAATGGGACACTGAGACACGGAGACATGGAGACATTAGGATGCTGGGACAATGGGACACTGAGACACGGAGACATTAGGATGCTGGGACAATGGGACACTGAGACACGGAGACACGGGGACAATGGGGCACTGAGACACGGAGACACGGAGACACGGGGAAACGGGGACAATGGGACATTGAGACACGGGGACACGGAGACACGGGGACAATGGGACACGGAGACACGGAGACACGGGGACACGGGGACAATGGGACACTGAGACACGGAGACATGGAGACATTAGGATGCTGGGACAATGGGACACTGAGACACGGAGACATTAGGATGCTGGGACAATGGGACACTGAGACACGGAGACACGGGGACAATGGGGCACTGAGACACGGAGACACGGAGACACGGGGAAACGGGGACAATGGGACATTGAGACACGGGGACACGGAGACACGGAGACAATGGGACACGGAGGCACGGGGACACGGGGACAATGGGACACTGGGACACTGGGACACGGGAACATGGAGACAATGGGACACGGAGACACGGGGACACGGAGACACGGGGACATGGGGACACAGAGACAATGGGACACGGAGACAATGGGACAAGGGGACACGGAGACACGGGGACATGGCGACAATGGGACACGGAGACACGGGGACACGGGGACACGGAGACAATGGGACACGAAGACAATGGGACACGGGGACACGGAGACACGGGGACACGGGGACACGGAGACAATGGGACACAGAGACACGGATACATGGGAACACGGGGACACGGAGACATGGGGACACGGGGACACGGAGACAATGGGACACGGAGGCACGGAGACACGGGAACACGGGGACACGGGGACAATGGGACACGGAGACACGGGGACACGGAGACACGGGGACACGGGGACAATGGGACATGGAGACACGGAGACACGGGGACACGGGGACAATGGGACACAGACACGGAGACACGGGGTCACGGGGACAATGGGACACGGAGACACGGAGACACGGGGACACGGGGACATGGGGACAATGGGACACAGACACGGAGACACGGGGACACGGGGACAATGGGACACGGAGACACGGAGACACGGGGACATGGAGACACGGAGACACGGGGACAATGGGACACTGAGACACAGAGACATGGAGACACTAGGATGCTGGGACAATGGGACATGGAGACACGGGGACACGGGGACACGGAGACAATGGGACACGGAGGCACGGGGACACGGGGACACGGGGACACGGAGACAATGGGACACGGAGACACGGAGACACGGGAACACGGGGACACGGGGACAATGGGACACGGAGACACGGGGATACGGAGACACGGAGACAAGGGGACAATGGGACACAGAGACACGGAGACACGGGGACACGGGGACAATGGGACACGGAGACACGGAGACACGGGGACACGGGGACAATGGGACACTGAGACAAGGAGACATGGGGACAATGGGGCACTGAGACACGGAGACACGGAGACACGGAGACACGGAGACACGGAGACACGGGGAAACGGGGACAATGGGACACTGAGACATGGAGACACGGAGACACGGGGAAACGGGGACAATGGGACATTGAGACACGGGGACACGGAGACACGGAGACAATGGGACACGGAGGCACGGGGACACGGGGACAATGGGACACTGGGACACTGGGACACGGGGACATGGGGACAATGGGACACGGAGACACGGGGACACGGAGACACGGGGACATGGGGACACAGAGACAATGGGACACGGAGACAATGGGACAAGGGGACACGGAGACACGGGGACATGGCGACAATGGGACACGGAGACACGGGGACACGGGGACACGGAGACAATGGGACACAAAGACAATGGGACACGGGGACACGGAGACACGGGGACACGGGGACACGGAGACAATGGGACACAGAGACACGGATACATGGGAACACGGGGACACGGAGACATGGGGACACGGGGACACGGAGACAATGGGACACGGAGGCACGGAGACACGGGAACACGGGGACACGGGGACAATGGGACACGGAGACACGGGGACACGGAGACACGGGGACACGGGGACAATGGGACATGGAGACACGGAGACACGGGGACACGGGGACAATGGGACACAGACACGGAGACACGGGGTCACGGGGACAATGGGACACGGAGACACGGAGACACGGGGACACGGGGACATGGGGACAATGGGACACAGACACGGAGACACGGGGACACGGGGACAATGGGACACGGAGACACGGAGACACGGGGACACGGAGACACGGAGACACGGGGACAATGGGACACTGAGACACAGAGACATGGAGACACTAGGATGCTGGGACAATGGGACATGGAGACACGGGGACACGGGGACACGGAGACAATGGGACACGGAGGCACGGGGACACGGGGACACGGGGACACGGAGACAATGGGACACGGAGACACGGGAACACGGGGACACGGGGACAATGGGACACGGAGACACGGGGATACGGAGACACGGAGACAAGGGGACAATGGGACACAGAGACACGGAGACACGGGGACACGGGGACAATGGGACACGGAGACACGGAGACACGGGGACACGGGGACAATGGGACACTGAGACAGGGAGACATGGGGACAATGGGGCACTGAGACACAGAGACACGGAGACACGGAGACACGGAGACACGGGGAAACGGGGACAATGGGACACTGAGACATGGGGACATGGAGACACGGAGACACGGGGACACGGGGACAATAGGACACTGAGACACGGAGACATGGAGACACTAGGATGCTGGGACAATGGGACACGGAGACACGGGGACACGGAGACACAGAGACAATGAGAAAATGGGACACGGAGGCACGGGGACACGGGGACACGGGCACACGGAGACACAGAGACACGGGGACACGGGGACAATTGGACACTGGGACACTGGGACATGGGGACATGGGGACAATGGGACACGGAGACACGG
The DNA here is from genome assembly GCF_044704955.1 of Pristiophorus japonicus. NCBI lineage: Eukaryota > Metazoa > Chordata > Chondrichthyes > Pristiophoridae > Pristiophorus > Pristiophorus japonicus. Next base: position 372,596,349 of record NC_091977.1, read on the forward strand.
GGACACGGAGACACGGGGACACGGGGACACGGAGACAATGGGAGACGGAGACAATGGGACATCAGGACACGGAGACACGGGGACACGGGGACACGGAGACAATGGGACACGGAGACACGGAGACATGGGAACACGGGGACACGGAGACACGGGGACACGGGGACACGGAGACAATGGGACACAGAGACACGGAGACACGGGAACACGGGGACACGGGGACAATGGGACACGGAGGCACGGGGACACGGGGACACGGGGACATGGAGACACAGAGACACGGGGACACGGGGACAATGGGACACTGGGACACTGGGACACGGGGACATGGGGACAATGGGACACGGAGACACAGGGATACGGGGACACGGAGACAATGGGACACGGAGACAATGGGACACGGGGACACGGAGATATGGGGACACGGGGACACAGAGACAATGGGACACGGAGACACGGAGACACGGGAACACGGGGACGCGGAGACACGGGGACACGGGGACACGGAGACAATGGGACACGGAGACACGGAGACACGGGAACACGGGGACACTGGGACAATAGGAGACTGAGACACTGGGACACTGAGACACTGAGACACAGAGACAAGGAGACACTAGGGCACTGGGACTCTAGGACACTGGGATACTGGGACACTGAGACACAGAGACACGGGGACACGGGGACACGGGCACACGGAGACACAGAGACACGGGGACACGGGGACAATGGGACACTGGGACACTGGGACACGGGGACATGGGGACAATGGGACACGGAGACACGGGAACACGTAGACACGTGGACACAGGGACACGGAGACAATGGGACACGGAGACAATGGGACACGGGGACACGGAGATATGGGGACACGGGGACACAGAGACAATGGGACACGGAGACACGGAGACACGGGAACACGGGGACGCGGAGACACGGGGACACGGGGACACGGAGACAATGGGACACGGAGACACGGGGACACGGAGACATGGGGACAATGGGACACGAGACACAGAGACACGGGGACACGGGGACACGGGGACACGGAGACACGGGGACACGGGGACACAGGGACACGGGGACACTGAGACATGGAGACATTAGGATGCTGGGAAAATGGGACAATGAGACACGGGGACACGGAGACACGGGGACATGGGGACACGGGGACATGGAGACACGGAGACACGAGACACGGAGACACGGAGACATGGGGACACGGGGACACGGAGACAATGGGACACGGAGACACGGGGACACGGAGACATGGGGACAATGGGACACGAGACACAGAGACACGGGGACACGGGGACACGGGGACACGGAGACACGGGGACACGGGGACACAGGGACACGGGGACACTGAGACATGGAGACATTAGGATGCTGGGAAAATGGGCCAATGAGACACGGGGACACGGAGACACGGGGACATGGGGACACGGGGACATGGAGACACGGAGACACGAGACACGGAGACACGGAGACATGGGGACACGGGGACACGGAGACACGGAGACACGGGGACACGGGGACACGGGGACACGGGGACACTGAGACATGGAGACATTAGGATGCCGGGAAAATGGGACACTGAGACACGGGGACTCGGAGACACGGATACACGGATACACGGAGACATGGGGACACGGAGACATGGGGACACGGAGACACGGAGACAATGGGACACTGAGACACGGGGACACGGAGACACGGGGACAATGGGGCACTGAGACACGGAGACACGGAGACACGGGGAAACGGGGACAATGGGACATTGAGACACGGGGACACGGAGACACGGAGACAATGGGACACGGAGGCACGGGGACACGGGGACAATGGGACACTGGGACACTGGGACACGGGGACATGGAGACAATGGGACACGGAGACACGGGGACACGGAGACACGGGGACATGGGGACACAGAGACAATGGGACACGGAGACAATGGGACAAGGGGACACGGAGACACGGGGACATGGCGACAATGGGACACGGAGACACGGGGACACGGGGACACGGAGACAATGGGACACGAAGACAATGGGACACGGGGACACGGAGACACGGGGACACGGGGACACGGAGACAATGGGACACAGAGACACGGATACATGGGAACACGGGGACACGGAGACATGGGGACACGGGGACACGGAGACAATGGGACACGGAGGCACGGAGACACGGGAACACGGGGACACGGGGACAATGGGACACGGAGACACGGGGACACGGAGACACGGGGACACGGGGACAATGGGACATGGAGACACGGAGACACGGGGACACGGGGACAATGGGACACAGACACGGAGACACGGGGTCACGGGGACAATGGGACACGGAGACACGGAGACACGGGGACACGGGGACATGGGGACAATGGGACACAGACACGGAGACACGGGGACACGGGGACAATGGGACACGGAGACACGGAGACACGGGGACACGGAAACACGGAGACACGGGGACAATGGGACACTGAGACACAGAGACATGGAGACACTAGGATGCTGGGACAATGGGACATGGAGACACGGGGACACGGGGACACGGAGACAATGGGACACGGAGGCACGGGGACACGGGGACACGGGGACATGGAGACAATGGGACACGGAGACACGGAGACACGGGAACACGGGGACACGGGGACAATGGGACACGGAGACACGGGGATACGGAGACACGGAGACAAGGGGACAATGGGACACAGAGACACGGAGACACGGGGACACGGGGACAATGGGACACGGAGACACGGAGACACGGGGACACGGGGACAATGGGACACTGAGACAAGGAGACATGGGGACAATGGGGCACTGAGACACGGAGACACGGAGACACGGAGACACGGAGACACGGGGAAACGGGGACAATGGGACACTGAGACATGGGGACACGGAGACACGGAGACACGGGGACACGGGGACAATAGGACACTGAGACACGGAGACATGGAGACACTAGGATGCTGGGACAATGGGACACGGAGACACGGGGACACGGAGACACGGAGACAATGGGACACGGAGGCACGGGGACACGGGGACACGGGGACACGGGGACACGGGCACACGGAGACACAGAGACACGGGGACACGGGGACAATTGGACACTGGGACACTGGGACATGGGGACATGGGGACAATGGGACACGGAGACACGGGGACACGGAGACACGGGGACACGGGGACACGGAGACAATGGGAGACGGAGACAATGGGACACCAGGACACGGAGACACGGGGACACGGGGACACGGAGACAATGGGACACGGAGACACGGAGACATGGGAACACGGGGACACGGAGACACGGGGACACGGGGACACGGAGACAATGGGACACAGAGACACGGAGACACGGGAACACGGGGACACGGGGACAATGGGACACGGAGATACGGAGACACGGGGACACGGGCACAATGGGACACAGAGACACGGAGATACGGGGACACGGGGACAATGGGACACCGAGACATGGAGACACGGGGACACGGGGACAATGGGACACTGAGACACGGAGACATGGAGACATTAGGATGCTGGGACAATGGGACACTGAGACACGGAGACATTAGGATGCTGGGACAATGGGACACTGAGACACGGAGACACGGGGACAATGGGGCACTGAGACACGGAGACACGGAGACACGGGGAAACGGGGACAATGGGACATTGAGACACGGGGACACGGAGACACGGAGACACGGGGACAATGGGACACTGAGACACGGAGACATGGAGACACTAGGATGCTGGGACAATGGGACACGGGGACACGGGGATACGGAGACACAGAGACAATGGGACACGGAGGCACGGGGACACGGGGACATGGGGACAATGGGACACTGGGACACTGGGACACGGGGACATGGGGACAATGGGACACGGAGACACGGAGACACGGGGACACGGATACACGGGGACATGGGGACAATGGGATATGGAGACACTGAGACACGGAGAGGTTAGGGTGCTGGGACAATGGGACATTGAGACACGGAACACGGAGACACGGGGACAATGGGACACGGAGACACGGAGACACGGAGACACGGGGACACGGAGACATGAAGACATGGAGACATGGAGACACGGGGACAATGGGACACTGAGACACGGAGACATGGAGACACTAGGACGCTGGGACAATGGGACATGGAGACACGGAGACAGGGGACAATGGGACACAGAGACACGAGGACACGGAGACACGGAGACACAGGGACAATGGGACACGGAGACACGGGGACACGGAAACACGGAGACACGGGGACAATGGGACACTGAGACATGGAGACACGGGGACACAGAGACATGGACACACAGGGACACGGAGACACGGATACACAGAGGCACAGAGACACGGAGACAAAGGGGCACTGAGACAGGGAGACACGGAGACACGAGACAGAGAAACACAGATTCACAGGGACACTGGGACACTGGGACAGAGAGAGACACTGGGACACTGGAAAACAGGGAGACACTAGGACACTGGGACACTGGGACACTGAGACACTGGGACACAGAGACACTCGGACACTGGGACACTAGGACACTGAGACACTGGGACACTGAGACACAGAGACAAGGAGACACTAGGGCACTGGGACACTAGGACACTGGGATACTGGGACACTGAGACACAGAGACACGGAGACACAGAGACACGGGGACACGGGGACACAGGGACAATGGGTCACTGGGACACTGGGACACAGGGACATGGGGACAATGGGACACGGAGAAAATGGGACACGGGGACACGGAGAAATGGGGACACGGGGACACGGAGACAATGGGACACGGAGACACGGAGACATGGGAACACGGGGACACGGAGACACGGGGACACGGGGACACGGAGACAATGGGACACGGAGACACGGAGACACGGGAACACGGGGACACGGGGACAATGGGACACGGAGACACGGGGACACGGAGACACGGGGACATGGGGACAATGGGACACGGAGACACGGAGACACGGGGACACGGGGATAATGGGACACAGACACGGAGACACGGGGACACGGGGACAATGGGACACGGAGACACGGAGACACGGGGACACGGGGACAATGGGACACTGAGACATGGAGACATGGAGACATTAGGATGCTGGGACAATGGGACACTGAGACACGGAGCCATTAGGATGCTGGGACAATGGGACACTGAGACATGGAGACACGGGGACAATGGGGCACTGAGACACGGAGACATGGAGACATGGAGACATGAAGACACGGGGACAATGGGACACTGAGACACGGAGACACGGGGACTTCGGGACACTGAGACACCGGGACACTGGGACACGGAGACATGGAGACACTAGGACGCTGGGACAATGGGACATGGAGACACGGAGACAGGGGACAATGGGACACGGAGACACAGGGACACGGAAACACGGAGGCACGGGGACAATGGGACACTGAGACACGGAGACACTGGGACACTGAGACACTGAGACACAGAGACAAGGAGACACTAGGGCACTGGGACACTAGGACACTGGGATACTGGGACACTGAGACACAGAGACACGGAGACACGGAGACACGGGTACACGGGGACACGGGGACACGGGGACACGGGCACACGGAGACACAGAGACACGGGGACACGGGGACAATGGGACACTGGGACACTGGGACATGGGGACATGGGGACAATGGGACACGGAGACACGGGGACACGGGGACACGGAGACAATGGGACACGGAGACACGGAGACATGGGAACACGGGGACACGGAGACACGGGGACACGGGGACACGGAGACAATGGGACATGGAGACACGGAGACACGGGAACACGGGGACACGGGGACAATGGGACACGGAGATACGGAGACACGGGCACAATGGGACACAGGGACACGGAGACACGGGGACACGGGGACAATGGGACACGGAGACACGGAGACACGGGGACACGGGGACAATGGGACACTGAGACACGGAGACATGGAGACATTAGGATGCTGGGACAATGGGACACTGAGACACGGAGACATTAGGATGCTGGGACAATGGGACACTGAGACACGGAGACACGGGGACAATGGGGCACTGAGACACGGAGACACGGAGACACGGGGAAACGGGGACAATGGGACATTGAGACACGGGGACACGGAGACACGGGGACAATGGGACACGGAGACACGGAGACACGGGGACACGGGGACAATGGGACACTGAGACACGGAGACATGGAGACATTAGGATGCTGGGACAATGGGACACTGAGACACGGAGACATTAGGATGCTGGGACAATGGGACACTGAGACACGGAGACACGGGGACAATGGGGCACTGAGACACGGAGACACGGAGACACGGGGAAACGGGGACAATGGGACATTGAGACACGGGGACACGGAGACACGGAGACAATGGGACACGGAGGCACGGGGACACGGGGACAATGGGACACTGGGACACTGGGACACGGGAACATGGAGACAATGGGACACGGAGACACGGGGACACGGAGACACGGGGACATGGGGACACAGAGACAATGGGACACGGAGACAATGGGACAAGGGGACACGGAGACACGGGGACATGGCGACAATGGGACACGGAGACACGGGGACACGGGGACACGGAGACAATGGGACACGAAGACAATGGGACACGGGGACACGGAGACACGGGGACACGGGGACACGGAGACAATGGGACACAGAGACACGGATACATGGGAACACGGGGACACGGAGACATGGGGACACGGGGACACGGAGACAATGGGACACGGAGGCACGGAGACACGGGAACACGGGGACACGGGGACAATGGGACACGGAGACACGGGGACACGGAGACACGGGGACACGGGGACAATGGGACATGGAGACACGGAGACACGGGGACACGGGGACAATGGGACACAGACACGGAGACACGGGGTCACGGGGACAATGGGACACGGAGACACGGAGACACGGGGACACGGGGACATGGGGACAATGGGACACAGACACGGAGACACGGGGACACGGGGACAATGGGACACGGAGACACGGAGACACGGGGACATGGAGACACGGAGACACGGGGACAATGGGACACTGAGACACAGAGACATGGAGACACTAGGATGCTGGGACAATGGGACATGGAGACACGGGGACACGGGGACACGGAGACAATGGGACACGGAGGCACGGGGACACGGGGACACGGGGACACGGAGACAATGGGACACGGAGACACGGAGACACGGGAACACGGGGACACGGGGACAATGGGACACGGAGACACGGGGATACGGAGACACGGAGACAAGGGGACAATGGGACACAGAGACACGGAGACACGGGGACACGGGGACAATGGGACACGGAGACACGGAGACACGGGGACACGGGGACAATGGGACACTGAGACAAGGAGACATGGGGACAATGGGGCACTGAGACACGGAGACACGGAGACACGGAGACACGGAGACACGGAGACACGGGGAAACGGGGACAATGGGACACTGAGACATGGAGACACGGAGACACGGGGAAACGGGGACAATGGGACATTGAGACACGGGGACACGGAGACACGGAGACAATGGGACACGGAGGCACGGGGACACGGGGACAATGGGACACTGGGACACTGGGACACGGGGACATGGGGACAATGGGACACGGAGACACGGGGACACGGAGACACGGGGACATGGGGACACAGAGACAATGGGACACGGAGACAATGGGACAAGGGGACACGGAGACACGGGGACATGGCGACAATGGGACACGGAGACACGGGGACACGGGGACACGGAGACAATGGGACACAAAGACAATGGGACACGGGGACACGGAGACACGGGGACACGGGGACACGGAGACAATGGGACACAGAGACACGGATACATGGGAACACGGGGACACGGAGACATGGGGACACGGGGACACGGAGACAATGGGACACGGAGGCACGGAGACACGGGAACACGGGGACACGGGGACAATGGGACACGGAGACACGGGGACACGGAGACACGGGGACACGGGGACAATGGGACATGGAGACACGGAGACACGGGGACACGGGGACAATGGGACACAGACACGGAGACACGGGGTCACGGGGACAATGGGACACGGAGACACGGAGACACGGGGACACGGGGACATGGGGACAATGGGACACAGACACGGAGACACGGGGACACGGGGACAATGGGACACGGAGACACGGAGACACGGGGACACGGAGACACGGAGACACGGGGACAATGGGACACTGAGACACAGAGACATGGAGACACTAGGATGCTGGGACAATGGGACATGGAGACACGGGGACACGGGGACACGGAGACAATGGGACACGGAGGCACGGGGACACGGGGACACGGGGACACGGAGACAATGGGACACGGAGACACGGGAACACGGGGACACGGGGACAATGGGACACGGAGACACGGGGATACGGAGACACGGAGACAAGGGGACAATGGGACACAGAGACACGGAGACACGGGGACACGGGGACAATGGGACACGGAGACACGGAGACACGGGGACACGGGGACAATGGGACACTGAGACAGGGAGACATGGGGACAATGGGGCACTGAGACACAGAGACACGGAGACACGGAGACACGGAGACACGGGGAAACGGGGACAATGGGACACTGAGACATGGGGACATGGAGACACGGAGACACGGGGACACGGGGACAATAGGACACTGAGACACGGAGACATGGAGACACTAGGATGCTGGGACAATGGGACACGGAGACACGGGGACACGGAGACACAGAGACAATGAGAAAATGGGACACGGAGGCACGGGGACACGGGGACACGGGCACACGGAGACACAGAGACACGGGGACACGGGGACAATTGGACACTGGGACACTGGGACATGGGGACATGGGGACAATGGGACACGGAGACACGGGGACACGGAGACACGGGGACACGGGGACACGGAGACAATGGGAGACGGAGACAATGGGACATCAGGACACGGAGACACGGGGACACGGGGACACGGAGACAATGGGACACGGAGACACGGAGACATGGGAACACGGGGACACGGAGACACGGGGACACGGGGACACGGAGACAATGGGACACAGAGACACGGAGACACGGGAACACGGGGACACGGGGACAATGGGACACGGAGGCACGGGGACACGGGGACACGGGGACATGGAGACACAGAGACACGGGGACACGGGGACAATGGGACACTGGGACACTGGGACACGGGGACATGGGGACAATGGGACACGGAGACACAGGGATACGGGGACACGGAGACAATGGGACACGGAGACAATGGGACACGGGGACACGGAGATATGGGGACACGGGGACACAGAGACAATGGGACACGGAGACACGGAGACACGGGAACACGGGGACGCGGAGACACGGGGACACGGGGACACGGAGACAATGGGACACGGAGACACGGAGACACGGGAACACGGGGACACTGGGACAATAGGAGACTGAGACACTGGGACACTGAGACACTGAGACACAGAGACAAGGAGACACTAGGGCACTGGGACTCTAGGACACTGGGATACTGGGACACTGAGACACAGAGACACGGGGACACGGGGACACGGGCACACGGAGACACAGAGACACGGGGACACGGGGACAATGGGACACTGGGACACTGGGACACGGGGACATGGGGACAATGGGACACGGAGACACGGGAACACGTAGACACGTGGACACAGGGACACGGAGACAATGGGACACGGAGACAATGGGACACGGGGACACGGAGATATGGGGACACGGGGACACAGAGACAATGGGACACGGAGACACGGAGACACGGGAACACGGGGACGCGGAGACACGGGGACACGGGGACACGGAGACAATGGGACACGGAGACACGGGGACACGGAGACATGGGGACAATGGGACACGAGACACAGAGACACGGGGACACGGGGACACGGGGACACGGAGACACGGGGACACGGGGACACAGGGACACGGGGACACTGAGACATGGAGACATTAGGATGCTGGGAAAATGGGACAATGAGACACGGGGACACGGAGACACGGGGACATGGGGACACGGGGACATGGAGACACGGAGACACGAGACACGGAGACACGGAGACATGGGGACACGGGGACACGGAGACAATGGGACACGGAGACACGGGGACACGGAGACATGGGGACAATGGGACACGAGACACAGAGACACGGGGACACGGGGACACGGGGACACGGAGACACGGGGACACGGGGACACAGGGACACGGGGACACTGAGACATGGAGACATTAGGATGCTGGGAAAATGGGCCAATGAGACACGGGGACACGGAGACACGGGGACATGGGGACACGGGGACATGGAGACACGGAGACACGAGACACGGAGACACGGAGACATGGGGACACGGGGACACGGAGACACGGAGACACGGGGACACGGGGACACGGGGACACGGGGACACTGAGACATGGAGACATTAGGATGCCGGGAAAATGGGACACTGAGACACGGGGACTCGGAGACACGGATACACGGATACACGGAGACATGGGGACACGGAGACATGGGGACACGGAGACACGGAGACAATGGGACACTGAGACACGGGGATACGGAGACACGGGGACACGGGGACATGGGGACATGGAGTCACGGAGACACGGAGACATGAGACATGGAGACACGGGGACACGGGGACACGGAGACACGGAGACACGGGGACACGGAGACACGGAGACATGGAGACAATGTGACACTGAGACACAGGGACACGGAGACACGGGGACACGGGGACAATGGGACACTGAGACATGTAGACATTAGGATGCTGGGACAGTGGGACACTGAGACACGGGGACACGAGGACACGGAGACACGGGGACAATGGGACACAGACACTGGGACACGGAGACACGGAGACACGGAAACAATGGGACACTGAGACACTGGGACACTGGGACACTGGGACATGGAGACACGGAAACACGGAGACACGGGGACAATGGGACACTGAGACACTGGGACACTGGGACACGGAGACATGGAGACACGGGGACAATGGGACACTGAGACACTGGGATACTGGGACACGGAGACATGGAGACACTAGGACGCTGGGACAATGGGACACGGAGACACGGGGACACAGAGACAGGGGACAATGGGACACTGAGACATGGTGACACGTGGACACGGAGACACGGAGACACGGGGACATGGGGACAATGGGGCACGGAGACACGGAGACGCGGAGACACGGGGACACGGGGACAATGGGACACGGAGACACGGAGACACGGGGACATGGGGACAATGGGACACTCAGACACGGTGACACGGGGACAATGGGGCACTGAGACGCGGGGACACGGAGACACGGAGACACGGAGACACGGGGACACGGGGACAATGGGACACTGAGACACGGGGACACGGAGACACGGAGACACGGGGACAATGGGACACTGAGACACGGAGACATGGAGACACTAGGATGCTGGGACAATGGGACACGGAGACACGGGGACACGGAGACACAGAGACACGGGGACACGGGGACAATGGGACACTGGGATACTGGGACACGGGGACATGGGGACAATGGGACACGGAGACACGGGGACACAGAGACACGGGGACACGGGGACATGGAGACAATTGGACACGGAGACACGGAGACACGGGGACACGGGGACAATGGGACACGGAGACACGGGGACACGGAGGCACGGAGACACGGGGACAATGGGACACGGAGACACGGAGACACGGGGACACGGGGACAATGGGACACGGAGACACAGAGACACGGGGACACGGGGACAATGGGACACTGAGACACGGAGACACGGGGACAATGGGGCACTGAGACACGGAGACACGGAGACACGGAGACACGGGGACACAGGGACAATGGGACACTGAGACACGGGGACACGGAGACACGGAGACACGGGGACAATGGAACACTGAGACACGGAGACATGGAGACACTAGGATGCTGGGACAATGGGACACGGAGACACGGGGACACGGAGACACGGGACAATGGGACACAGAGGCACGGGGACACGGGGACATGGGGAGAATGGGACACGGAGACACGGGGACACGGAGACACAGAGACGCGGGGACACGGGGACAATGGGACACGGAGAAACAGAGACACGGGGACACGGGGACAATAGGACACTGAGACACGGAGACATGGGGACACTAGGATGCTGGGACAATGGGACACGGAGACACGGGGACACGGAGACACGGAGACACGGGGACACGGGGACAATGGGACACTGAGACACAGAGACATGGCGACACGAGGATGCTGGGACAATTGGACACGGAGACACGGGGACACGGCGACACGGAGACAATGGGACACGGAGGCACAGGGACACGGGGACACGGGGACACGGGGACATGGAGACAATGGGATACGGAGACAATGGGACACAGACACTGGGACACGGAGACACGGAGACACGGAAACAATGGGACACTGAGACACTGGGACACTGGGACACTGGGACATGGAGACACGGAAACACGGAGACACGGGGACAATGGGACACTGAGACACTGGGACACTGGAACACGGAGACATGGAGACACGGGGACAATGGGACACTGAGACACTGGGACACTGGGACACGGAGACATGGAGACACTAGGACGCTGGGACAATGGGACACAGAGACACGGGGACACAGAGACAGGGGACAATGGGACACTGAGACATGGTGACACGTGGACACGGAGACACGGAGACACGGGGACATGGGGACAATGGGGCACGGAGACACGGAGACGCGGAGACACGGGGACACGGGGACAATGGGACACGGAGACACGGAGACACGGGGACATGGGAACAATGGGACACTGAGACATGGAGACACGGGGACAATGGGGCACTGAGACACGGGGACACGGAGACACGGAGACATGGAGACACGGGGACACGGGGACAATGGGACACTGAGACACGGGGACACGGAGACACGGAGACACGGGGACAATGGGACACTGAGACACGGAGACATGGAGACACTAGGATGCTGGGACAATGGGACACGGAGACACGGGGACACGGAGACACAGAGACACGGGGACACGGGGACAATGGGACACTGGGACACTGGGACACGGGGACATGGGGACAATGGGACACGGAGACACGGGGACACAGAGACACGGGGACACGGGGACACGGAGACAATTGGACACGGAGACACGGAGACACGGGGACATGGGGACAATGGGACACGGAGACACGGGGACACGAGACACGGAGACACGGGGACACGGGGACATAGGGACATGGAGACACGAGACACAGAGACACGGGGACACGGGGACACGGAGACACGGGGACACGGGGACACAGGGACACGGGGACAATGGGACACTGAGACACTGGGACACTGGGACACTGGGACATGGAGACACGGAAACACGGAGACACGGGGACAATGGGACACTGAGACACTGGGACACTGGAACACGGAGACACGGAGACACGGGGACAATAGGACACTGAGACACTGGGACACTGGGACACGGAGACATGGAGACACTAGGACGCTGGGACAATGTTACACAGAGACACGGGGACACAGAGACAGGGGACAATGGGACACTGAGACATGGTGACACGTGGACACGGAGACACGGAGACACGGGGACATGGGGACAATGGGGCACGGAGACACGGAGACGCGGAGACACGGGGACACGGGGACAATGGGACACGGAGACACGGAGACACGGGGACATGGGGACAATGGGACACTCAGACATGGAGACACGGGGACAATGGGGCACTGAGACACGGGGACACGGAGACACGGAGACATGGAGACACGGGGACACGGGGACAATGGGACACTGAGACACGGGGACACGGAGACACGGAGACACGGGGACAATGGGACACTGAGACACGGAGACATGGAGACACTAGGATGCTGGGACAATGGGACACGGAGACACGGGGACACGGAGACACAGAGACACGGGGACACGGGGACAATGGGACACTGGGACACTGGGACACGGGGACATGGGGACAATGGGACACGGAGACACGGGGACACAGAGACACGGGGATACGGGACACGGAGACAATTGGACACGGAGACACGGAGACACGGGGACATGGGGACAATGGGACACGGAGACACGGGGACACGAGACACGGAGACACGGGGACACGGGGACAAAGGGACATGGAGACACGAGACACAGAGACACGGGGACACGGGGACACGGGGACACGGAGACACGGGGACACGGGGACACAGGGACACGGGGACACTGAGACATGGAGACATTAGGATGCTGGGAAAATGGGACAATGAGACACGGGGACACGGAGACACGGGGACATGGGGACACGGGGACATGGAGACACGGAGACACGAGACACGGAGACACGGAGACATGGGGACACGGGGACACGGAGACACGGAGACACGGGGACACGGGGACACGGGGACACGGGGACACTGAGACATGGAGACATTAGGATGCCGGGAAAATGGGACACTGAGACACGGGGACTCGGAGACACGGATACACGGATACACGGAGACATGGGGACACGGAGACATGGGGACACGGAGACACGGAGACAATGGGACACTGAGACACGGGGATACGGAGACACGGGGACACGGGGACATGGGGACATGGAGTCACGGAGACACGGAGACATGAGACATGGAGACACGGGGACACGGGGACACGGAGACACGGAGACACGGAGACACGGGGACACAGAGACATGGGGACACAGGGACACGGAGACACGGGGACACGGAGACACGGAGACATGGAGACAATGTGACACTGAGACACAGGGACACGGAGACACGGGGACACGGGGACAATGGGACACTGAGACATGTAGACATTAGGATGCTGGGACAGTGGGACACTGAGACACGGGGACACGAGGACACGGAGACACAAGGACAATGGGACACAGACACTGGGACACGGAGACACGGAGACACGGAAACAATGGGACACTGAGACACTGGGACACTGGGACACTGGGACATGGAGACACGGAAACACGGAGACACGGGGACAATGGGACACTGAGACACTGGGACACTGGGACACGGAGACATGGAGACACGGGGACAATGGGACACTGAGACACTGGGATACTGGGACACGGAGACATGGAGACACTAGGACGCTGGGACAATGGGACACGGAGACACGGGGACACAGAGACAGGGGACAATGGGACACTGAGACATGGTGACACGTGGACACGGAGACACGGAGACACGGGGACATGGGGACAATGGGGCACGGAGACACGGAGACGCGGAGACACGGGGACACGGGGACAATGGGACACGGAGACACGGAGACACGGGGACATGGGGACAATGGGACACTCAGACACGGTGACACGGGGACAATGGGGCACTGAGACGCGGGGACACGGAGACACGGAGACACGGAGACACGGGGACACGGGGACAATGGGACACTGAGACACGGGGACACGGAGACACGGAGACACGGGGACAATGGGACACTGAGACACGGAGACATGGAGACACTAGGATGCTGGGACAATGGGACACGGAGACACGGGGACACGGAGACACAGAGACACGGGGACACGGGGACAATGGGACACTGGGATACTGGGACACGGGGACATGGGGACAATGGGACACGGAGACACGGGGACACAGAGACACGGGGACACGGGGACATGGAGACAATTGGACACGGAGACACGGAGACACGGGGACACGGGGACAATGGGACACGGAGACACGGGGACACGGAGACACGGAGACACGGGGACAATGGGACACGGAGACACGGAGACACGGGGACACGGGGACAATGGGACACGGAGACACAGAGACACGGGGACACGGGGACAATGGGACACTGAGACACGGAGACACGGGGACAATGGGGCACTGAGACACGGAGACACGGAGACACGGAGACACGGGGACACAGGGATAATGGGACACTGAGACACGGGGACACGGAGACACGGAGACACGGGGACAATGGAACACTGAGACACGGAGACATGGAGACACTAGGATGCTGGGACAATGGGACACGGAGACACGGGGACACGGAGACACGGGACAATGGGACACAGAGGCACGGGGACACGGGGACATGGGGAGAATGGGACACGGAGACACGGGGACACGGATACACAGAGACGCGGGGACACGGGGACAATGGGACACGGAGAAACGGAGACACGGGGACACGGGGACAATAGGACACTGAGACACGGAGACATGGGGACACTAGGATGCTGGGACAATGGGACACGGAGACACGGGGACACGGAGACACGGAGACACGGGGACACGGGGACAATGGGACACTGAGACACAGAGACATGGCGACACGAGGATGCTGGGACAATGGGACACGGAGACACGGGGACACGGCGACACGGAGACAATGTGACACGGAGGCACAGGGACACGGGGACACGGGGACACGGGCACACGGAGACACAGAGACACGAGAACACAGGGACAATGGGACACTGGGACACTGGGATACGGGGACATGGGGACAATGCGACACGGAGACACGGGGACACGGAGACACGGGGACACGGGGACATGGAGACAATGGGATACGGAGACAATGGGACACGGGGACACGGGGGCATGGAGACACAGAGACACGGGGACACGGGGACAATGGGACACTGGGACACTGGGACACGGGGACATGGGGACAATGGAATACGGAGACACGGGGACACGGAGACACGGAGACACGGGGACACGGAGACACGGGGACACGGAGACACGGAGACATGGGAACACGGGGACACGGAGACACGGGGACACGGGGACACGGAGACAATGGGACACGGAGACACATAGACACGGGAACACGAGGACACGGGGACAATGGGACACGGAGACACGGGGACACGGAGACACGGGGACACGGGGACAATGGGACACGGAGACACGGAGACACGGGGACACTGGGACAATGGGACACAGACACGGAGACACGGGGACATGGGGACAATGGGAAACGGAGACACGGAGACACGGGGACACGGGGACAATGGGACACTGAGACACGGAGACATGGAGACATTAGGATGCTGGGACAATGGGACACTGAGACACGGAGACACGGGGACAATGGGGCACTGAGGCACGGAGACACGGAGACACGGAGACACGGGGAAACGGGGACAATGGGACATTGAGACACGGGGACACGGAGACACGGAGACACGGGGACAATGGGACACTGAGACACGGAGACATGGAGACACTAGGATGCTGGGACAATGGGACACGGAGACACGGGGATACGGAGACACAGAGACAATGGGACATGGAGGCACGGGGACACGGGCACACGGGGACAATGGGACATGGAGACACGGAGACACGGAGACACGGGGACACGGAGACATGGAGACATGGAGACATGGAGACACGGGGACAATGGGACACTGAGACACGGAGACACAGGGACTTAGGGACACTGAGACACCGGGACACTGGGACACGGTGACATGGAGACACTAGGACGCTGGGACAATGGGACATGGAGACACGGAGACAGGGGACAATAGGACACTGAGACACGGAGACACGGGGACACAGAGATATGGACACACAGGGACATGGAGACACGGATAAACAGAGGCACGGAGACACGGAGACAAAGGGGCACTGAGACAGGGAGACACGGAGACACGAAACAGAGAGACACAGAGACACAGGGACACTGGGACACTGGGACAGAGGGAGACACTGGGACACAGGGAGACACTAGGACACTGGGACACTGGGACACTGAGACACTGGGACACAGAGACACTCGGACACTGGGACAATGGGACACGACGACACGGGGACACGGAGACACGTAGACAATGGGACACGGAGGCACGGGGACAATGGGACACTGGGACACTGGGACCCGGGGACATGGGGACAATGGGACATGGAGACACGGGGACACGGAGACACGAGGACACGGGGACACGGGGACAATGGGACACTGGGACACTGGGACCCGGGGACATGGGGACAATGGGACACGGAGACACGGGGACACGGAGACACGGGGACACGGGGACACGGAGACAATGCGACACATAGAGAGACAGAGACACGGGAACACGGGGACACGGGGACAATGGGACACGGAGACACGGGGACACGGAGACACAGAGACACGGGGACACGGGGACAATGGGACACTGGGACACTGGGACCCGGGGACATGAGAACAATGGGACACGGAGACATGGAGACATTAGGATGCTGGGAAAATGGGACACTGAGACACGGGGACACGGAGACACGGAGACACGGATACACGGGACACTGAGACACGAGACATGGAGACACGGGGACACGGGGACACGGGGACACGGAGACACGGAGACACGGAGACAATGGGACACGGACACACGGGGACACGGAGACACGGGGACACAGGGACACGGAGACAATGCGACACATAGAGACACGGAGACACGCGGACACGGGGATACGGAGACACGGAGACACGAGACACGGAGACACGGAGACACGGGGACACGGGGACACGGGGACATGGGGACACTGAGACATGGAGACATTAGGATGCTGGGAAAATGGGACACTGAGACACGGGGACACGGAGACACGGATACACGGAGACATGAGGACACGGAGACACGGGGACATGGAGACACGGAGACAATGGGACACTGAGACACGGGGACATGGAGACACGGGGACACCGGGACACGGAGACACAAGACACAGAGACATGGAGACATTCGGATGCTGGGACAATGGGACACGGAGACACGGGGACACGGGGACAATGGGACACTGAGACACGGAGACATGGAGACATTAGGATGCTGGGACAATGGAACACTGAGACACGGGGACACTGGGACACGGAGACACGGAGACACGAGACACGGAGACACGGAGACACAGACACACAGAGACACAAGACACAGGGACACGGGGACACAGAGACACGGAGACACGGAGACACGAGACACGGAGACATGGGGACACAGGGACACGGAGACACGAGACACAGAGACACGGGGACACGGGGACACGGGGACACGGAGACACGGGGACACGGGGACACTGGGACACGGGGACACTGAGACATGGAGACATTAGGATGCTGGGAAAATGGGACAATGAGACACGGGGACACGGAGACACGGGGACATGGGGACACGGGGACATGGAGACACGGAGACACGAGACACGGAGACACGGAGACATGGGGACACGGGGACACGGAGACACGGAGACACGGGGACACGGGGACACGGGGACACGGGGACACTGAGACATGGAGACATTAGGATGCCGGGAAAATGGGACACTGAGACATGGGGACTCGGAGACACGGATACACGGATACACGGAGACATGGGGACACGGAGACATGGGGACACGGAGGCACAGGGACACGGGGACACGGGGACACGGGCACACGGAGACACAGAGACACGAGAACACAGGGACAATGGGACACTGGGACACTGGGATACGGGGACATGGGGACAATGCGACACGGAGACACGGGGACACGGAGACACGGGGACACGGGGACATGGAGACAATGGGATACGGAGACAATGGGACACGGGGACACGGGGGCATGGAGACACAGAGACACGGGGACACGGGGACAATGGGACACTGGGACACTGGGACACGGGGACATGGGGACAATGGAATACGGAGACACGGGGACACGGAGACACGGAGACACGGGGACACGGAGACACGGGGACACGGAGACACGGAGACATGGGAACACGGGGACACGGAGACACGGGGACACGGGGACACGGAGACAATGGGACACGGAGACACATAGACACGGGAACACGAGGACACGGGGACAATGGGACACGGAGACACGGGGACACGGAGACACGGGGACACGGGGACAATGGGACACGGAGACACGGAGACACGGGGACACTGGGACAATGGGACACAGACACGGAGACACGGGGACATGGGGACAATGGGAAACGGAGACACGGAGACACGGGGACACGGGGACAATGGGACACTGAGACACGGAGACATGGAGACATTAGGATGCTGGGACAATGGGACACTGAGACACGGAGACACGGGGACAATGGGGCACTGAGGCACGGAGACACGGAGACACGGAGACACGGGGAAACGGGGACAATGGGACATTGAGACACGGGGACACGGAGACACGGAGACACGGGGACAATGGGACACTGAGACACGGAGACATGGAGACACTAGGATGCTGGGACAATGGGACACGGAGACACGGGGATACGGAGACACAGAGACAATGGGACATGGAGGCACGGGGACACGGGCACACGGGGACAATGGGACATGGAGACACGGAGACACGGAGACACGGGGACACGGAGACATGGAGACATGGAGACATGGAGACACGGGGACAATGGGACACTGAGACACGGAGACACAGGGACTTAGGGACACTGAGACACCGGGACACTGGGACACGGTGACATGGAGACACTAGGACGCTGGGACAATGGGACATGGAGACACGGAGACAGGGGACAATAGGACACTGAGACACGGAGACACGGGGACACAGAGATATGGACACACAGGGACATGGAGACACGGATAAACAGAGGCACGGAGACACGGAGACAAAGGGGCACTGAGACAGGGAGACACGGAGACACGAAACAGAGAGACACAGAGACACAGGGACACTGGGACACTGGGACAGAGGGAGACACTGGGACACAGGGAGACACTAGGACACTGGGACACTGGGACACTGAGACACTGGGACACAGAGACACTCGGACACTGGGACAATGGGACACGACGACACGGGGACACGGAGACACGTAGACAATGGGACACGGAGGCACGGGGACAATGGGACACTGGGACACTGGGACCCGGGGACATGGGGACAATGGGACATGGAGACACGGGGACACGGAGACACGAGGACACGGGGACACGGGGACAATGGGACACTGGGACACTGGGACCCGGGGACATGGGGACAATGGGACACGGAGACACGGGGACACGGAGACACGGGGACACGGGGACACGGAGACAATGCGACACATAGAGAGACAGAGACACGGGAACACGGGGACACGGGGACAATGGGACACGGAGACACGGGGACACGGAGACACAGAGACACGGGGACACGGGGACAATGGGACACTGGGACACTGGGACCCGGGGACATGAGAACAATGGGACACGGAGACATGGAGACATTAGGATGCTGGGAAAATGGGACACTGAGACACGGGGACACGGAGACACGGAGACACGGATACACGGGACACTGAGACACGAGACATGGAGACACGGGGACACGGGGACACGGGGACACGGAGACACGGAGACACGGAGACAATGGGACACGGACACACGGGGACACGGAGACACGGGGACACAGGGACACGGAGACAATGCGACACATAGAGACACGGAGACACGCGGACACGGGGATACGGAGACACGGAGACACGAGACACGGAGACACGGAGACACGGGGACACGGGGACACGGGGACATGGGGACACTGAGACATGGAGACATTAGGATGCTGGGAAAATGGGACACTGAGACACGGGGACACGGAGACACGGATACACGGAGACATGAGGACACGGAGACACGGGGACATGGAGACACGGAGACAATGGGACACTGAGACACGGGGACATGGAGACACGGGGACACCGGGACACGGAGACACAAGACACAGAGACATGGAGACATTCGGATGCTGGGACAATGGGACACGGAGACACGGGGACACGGGGACAATGGGACACTGAGACACGGAGACATGGAGACATTAGGATGCTGGGACAATGGAACACTGAGACACGGGGACACTGGGACACGGAGACACGGAGACACGAGACACGGAGACACGGAGACACAGACACACAGAGACACAAGACACAGGGACACGGGGACACAGAGACACGGAGACACGGAGACACGAGACACGGAGACACGGGGACACAGGGACACGGAGACACGAGACACAGAGACACGGGGACACGGGGACACGGGGACACGGAGACACGGGGACACGGGGACACTGGGACACGGGGACACTGAGACATGGAGACATTAGGATGCTGGGAAAATGGGACAATGAGACACGGGGACACGGAGACACGGGGACATGGGGACACGGGGACATGGAGACACGGAGACACGAGACACGGAGACACGGAGACACGGGGACACGGGGACACGGAGACACGGAGACACGGGGACACGGGGACACGGGGACACGGGGACACTGAGACATGGAGACATTAGGATGCCGGGAAAATGGGACACTGAGACACGGGGACACGGAGACACGGATACACGGAGACACGGGGACACGGGGACATTGAGACATGGGGACACGGAGACACGGAGACAATGGGACACTGAGACACGGGGATACGGAGACACGGGGACACGGGGACACGGGGACATGGAGTCACGGAGACACGGAGACACGAGACATGGAGACACGGGGACACGGGGACACGGAGACACGGAGACATGGAGACACGGAGACACGGAGACACGGGGACACAGGGACACGGAGACACGGAGACACGGAGACACAGAGACATGGAGACAATGGGACACTGAGACACGGGGACACGGAGACACGGGGACACGGAGACAATGGGACACTGAGACATGTAGACATTAGGATGCTGGGACAATGGGACACTGAGACACGGGGACACGAGGACACGGAGACACGGGGACAATGGGACACAGACACTGGGACACGGAGACACGGAGACATGGAAACAATGGGACACTGAGACACTGGGACACTGGGACACTGGGACATGGAGACACGGAAACACGGAGACACGGGGACAATGGGACACTGAGACACTGGGACAATGGGACACGGAGACACGGAGACACGGGGACACGGGGACAATGGGACACTGGGACACTGGGACACGGGGACATGGGGACAATGGGACACGGAGACACGGGGACACAGAGACACGGGGACACGGGGACACGGAGACAATTGGACACGGAGACACGGAGACACGGGGACATGGGGACAATGGGACACGGAGACACGGGGACACGAGACACAGAGACACGGGGACACGGGGACACAGGGACATGGAGACACGAGACACAGAGACACGGGGACACGGGGACACGGGGACACGGAGACACGGGGACACGGGGACACAGGGACACGGGGACAATGGGACACAGACACTGGGACACGGAGACACGGAGACACGGAAACAATGGGACACTGAGACACTGGGACACTGGGACACTGGGACATGGAGACACGGAAACACGGAGACACGGGGACAATGGGACACTGAGACACTGGGACACTGGAACACGGAGACACGGAGACACGGGGACAATGGGACACTGAGACACTGGGACACTGGGACACGGAGACATGGAGACACTAGGACGCTAGGACAATGGGACACAGAGACACGGGGACACAGAGACAGGGGACAATGGGACACTGAGACATGGTGACACGTGGACACGGAGACACGGAGACACGGGGACATGGGGACAATGGGGCACGGAGACACGGAGACGCGGAGACACGGGGACACGGGGACAATGGGACATGGAGACACGGAGACACGGGGACATGGGGACAATGGGACACTGAGACACGGAGACACGGGGACAATGGGGCACTGAGACACGGGGACACGGAGACACGGAGACATGGAGACACGGGGACACGGGGACAATGGGACACTGAGACACGGGGACACGGAGACACGGAGACACGGGGACAATGGGACACTGAGACACGGAGACATGGAGACACTAGGATGCTGGGACAATGGGACACGGAGACACGGGGACACGGAGACACAGAGACACGGGGACACGGGGACAATGGGACACTGGGACACTGGGACACGGGGACATGGGAACAATGGGACACGGAGACACGGGGACACAGAGACACGGGGACACGGGGACACGGAGACAATTGGACACGGAGACACGGAGACACGGGGACATGGGGACAATGGGACACGGAGACACGGGGACACGAGACACGGAGACACGGGGACACGGGGACACAGGGACATGGAGACACGAGACACAGAGACACGGGGACAAGGGGACACGGGGACACGGAGACACGGGGACACGGGGACACAGGGACACGGGGACACTGAGACATGGAGACATTAGGATGCTGGGAAAATGGGACAATGAGACACGGGGACACAGAGACACGGGGACATGGGGACACGGGGACATGGAGACACGGAGACACGAGACACGGAGACACGGAGACATGGGGACACGGGGACACGGAGACACGGAGACACGGAGACACGGGGACACGGGGACACGGGGACACTGAGACATGGAGACATTAGGATGCCGGGAAAATGGGACACTGAGACACGGGGACACGGAGACACGGATACACGGATACACGGAGACACGGGGACACGGAGACATGGGGACACGGAGACACGGAGACAATGGGACACTGAGACACGGGGATACGGAGACACGGGGACACGGGGACACGGGGACATGGAGTCACGGAGACACGGAGACATGAGACATGGAGACACGGGGACACGGGGACACGGAGACACGGAGACACGGAGACACGGAGACACGGGGACACGAAGACACGGGGACACAGGGACACGGAGACATGGGGACACGGAGACACGGAGACATGGAGACAATGTGACACTGAGACACAGGGACACGGAGACACGGGGACACGGGGACAATGGGACACTGAGACATGTAGACATTAGGATGCTGGGACAGTGGGACACTGAGACACGGGGACACGAGGACACGGAGACACGGGGACAATGGGACACAGACACTGGGACACGGAGACACGGAGACACGGAAACAATGGGACACTGAGACACTGGGACACTGGGACACTGGGACATGGAGACACGGAAACATGGAGACACGGGGACAATGGGACACTGAGACACTGGGACACTGGGACACGGAGACACGGAGACACGGGGACAATGGGACACTGAGACACTGGGACACTGGGACACGGAGACATGGAGACACTAGGACGCTGGGACAATGGGACACGGAGACACGGGGACACAGAGACAGGGGACAATGGGACACTGAGACATGGTGACACGTGGACACGGAGACACGGAGACACGGGGACATGGGGACAATGGGGCACGGAGACACGGAGACGCGGAGACACGGGGACACGGGGACAATGGGACACGGAGACACGGAGACACGGGGACATGGGGACAATGGGACACTCAGACACGGAGACACGGGGACAATGGGGCACTGAGACGCGGGGACACGGAGACACGGAGACACGGAGACACGGGGACACGGGGACAATGGGACACTGAGACACGGGGACATGGAGACACGGAGACACGGGGACAATGGGACACTGAGACACGGAGACATGGAGACACTAGGATGCTGGGACAATGGGACACGGAGACACGGGGACACGGAAACACAGTGACACGGGGACACGGGGACAATGGGACACTGGGATACTGGGACACGGGGACATGGGGACAATGGGACACGGAGACACGGGGACACAGAGACACGGGGACACGGGGACAATGGGACACTGAGACACGGAGACACGGGGACAATGGGGCACTGAGACACGGAGACACGGAGACACGGAGACACGGGGACACAGGGACAATGGGACACTGAGACACGGGGACACGGAGACACGGAGACACGGGGACAATGGGACACTGAGACACGGAGACATGGAGACACTAGGATGCTGGGACAATGGGACACGGAGACACGGGGACACGGAGACACGGGACAATGGGACACAGAGGCACGGGGACACGGGGACATGGGGAGAATGGGACACGGAGACACGGGGACACGGAGACACGGAGACGCGGGGACACAGGGACAATGGGACACGGAGAAACGGAGACACGGGGACACGGGGACAATAGGACACATAGACAGACAGAGACACGGGAACACGGGGACACGGGGACAATGGGACACGGAGACACGGGGACACTGAGACACAGAGACACGGGGACACGGGGACAATGGGACACTGGGACACTGGGACCCGGGGACATGAGGACAATGGGACACGGAGACATGGAGACATTAGGATGCTGGGACAATGGGACACTGAGACACGGGGACACGGAGACACGGAGACACGGATACACGGGACACTGAGACACGGGGACACGGAGACACGGAGACACGGGGACAATGGGACACGGAGACACGGGGACACGGGGACACGGGGACAATGGGACACGGAGACACAGAGACACGGGGACACGGGGACAATGGGACACTGAGACACGGAGACACGGGGACAATGGGGCACTGAGACACGGAGACACGGTGACACGGAGACACGGGGACACAGGGACAATGGGACACTGAGACACGGGGACACGGAGACACGGAGACACGGGGACAATGGGACACTGAGACACGGAGACATGGAGACACTAGGATGCTGGGACAATGGGACACGGAGACACGGGGACACGGTACACGGGACAATGGGACACGGAGGCACGGGGAAACGGGGACACGGGGGCACGGAGACACGGAGACACGGGGACACGGTGACAATGGGACACTGGGACACTGGGACACGGGGACATGGGTAGAATGGGACACGGAGACACGGGGACACGGAGACACGGAGACACGGGGACACGGGGACAATGGGACACGGAGAAACGGAGACACGGGGACACGGGGACAATAGGACACTGAGACACGGAGACATGGGGACTCTAGGATGCTGGGACAATGAGACACGGAGACACGGGGACACGGAGACACGGAGACACGGGGACACGGGGACAATGGGACACTGAGACACGGAGACATGGCGACACGAGGATGCTGGGACAATGGGACACGGAGACACGGGGACACGGAGACACGGAGACAATGGGACACGGAGGCACGGGGACACGGGGACACGGGCACACGGAGACACAGAGACACGGGGACACGGGGACAATGGGACACTGGGACACTGGGACACGGGGACATGGGGACAATGGGTCACGGAGACACGGGGACACGGAGACACGGGGACACGGGGACACGGAGACAATGGGATACGGAGACAATGGGACACGGGGACACGGGGGCATGGAGACACAGAGACACGGGGACACGGGGACAATGGGACACTGAGACACTGGGACACGGGGACATGGGGACAATGGAATACGGAGACATGGGGACACGGAGACACGGAGACACGGGGACACGGAGACACTGGGACACGGAGACATGGAGACATGGGAACACGGGGACACGGAGACACGGGGACACGGGGACACGGAGACAATGGGACACGGAGACACGGAGACACGAAACAGAGAGACACAGAGACACAGGGACACTGGGACACTGGGACAGAGGGAGACACTGGGACACAGGGAGACACTAGGACACTGGGACACTGGGACACTGAGACACTGGGACACAGAGACACGGGGACACGGGGACAATGGGACACAGACACGGAGACACGGGGACACGGGGACAATGGGACACGGAGACACGGAGACACGGGGACACGGGGACAATGGGACACTGAGACAAGGAGACATGGAGACATTAGGATGCTGGGACAATGGGATACTGAGACACGGAGACACGGGGACAATGGGGCACTGAGGCACGGAGACACGGAGACACGGAGACACGGGGAAACGGGGACAATGGGACACTGAGACACGGGGACACGGAGACACGGAGACACGGGGACAATGGGACACTGAGACACGGAGACACGGGGACAATGGGGCACTGAGACACGGAGACACGGAGACACGGAGACACGGGGAAACGGGGACAATGGGACATTGAGACACGGGGACACGGAGACACGGAGACACGGGGACAATGGGACACTGAGACACGGAGACATGGAGACACTAGGATGCTGGGACAATGGGACACGGAGACACGGGGATACGGAGACACAGAGACAATGGGACATGGAGGCACGGGGACACGGGCACACGGGGACAATGGGACATGGAGACACGGAGACACGGAGACACGGGGACACGGAGACATGGAGACATGGAGACATGGAGACACGGGGACAATGGGAAACTGAGACACGGAGACACAGGGACTTAGGGACACTGAGACACCGGGACACTGGGACACGGAGACATGGAGACACTAGGACGCTGGGACAATGGGACATGGAGACACGGAGACAGGGGACAATGGGACACTGAGACACGGAGACACGGGGACACAGAGACATGGACACACAGGGACATGGAGACACGGATACACAGAGGCACGGAGACACGGAGACAAAGGGGCACTGAGACAGGGAGACACGGAGACACGAAACAGAGAGTCACAGAGACACAGGGACACTGGGACACTGGGACAGAGGGAGACACTGGGACACAGGGAGACACTAGGACACTGGGACACTGGGACACTGAGACACTGGGACACAGAGACACTCGGACACTGGGACAATAGGACACTGAGACACTGGGACACTGAGACACTGAGACACAGAGACAAGGAGACACTAGGGCACTGGGACTCTAGGACACTGGGATACTGGGACACTGAGACACAGAGACACGGAGACACGGAGACACGAGACACGGAGACACGGGGACACGGCGACACGGGGACACGGGGACACGGGGACACGGAGACACGGGGACACGAGACACGGAGACACGGGGACACGGGGACATGGGGACATGGAGACACGGAGACACGGGGACATGGGGACACTGAGACATGGAGACATTAGGGTGCTGGGAAAATGGGACACTGAGACACTGGGACACGGAGACACGGGGACATGGGGACACGGGGACACGGAGACACGGAGACACGAGACACGGAGACACGGAGACACGGGGACACGGGGACAAAGGGACACGGAGACACGGGGACACGGGGACACTGACACATGGAGACATTAGGATGCTGGGAAAATGGGACACTGAGACACTGAGACACGGGGACACGGAGACACGGATACACGGATACACGGAGACACGGGGACAATGGGACACTGGGACACGGAGACACTAGGATGCTGGGACAATGGGACACGACGACACGGGGACACGGAGGCACGTAGACAATGGGACACGGAGGCACGGGGACATTGGGACACTGGGACACTGGGACCCGGGGACATGGGGACAATGGGACACGGAGACACGGGGACACGGAGACACGAGGACACGGGGACACGGGGACAATGGGACACTGGGACACTGGGACCCGGGGACATGGGGACAATGGGACACGGAGACACGGGGACACGGAGACACGGGGACACGGGGACACGGAGACAATGCGACACATAGAGACACAGAGACACGGGAACACGGGGACACGGGGACAATGGGACACGGAGACACGGGGACATGGAGACACAGAGACACGGGGACACGGGGACAATGGGACACTGGGACACTGGGACCCGGGGACATGAGGACAATGGGACACGGAGACATGGAGACATTAGGATGCTGGGAAAATGGGACACTGAGACACGGGGACACGGAGACACGGAGACACGGATACACGGGACACTGAGACACGGGGATACGGAGACACGGGGACACGGGGACACGGGGACATGGAGTCACAGAGACACGGAGACACGAGACATGGAGACACGGGGACAAAGGAAAAAGGGGACACGGAGACACGGAGACACGGAGACAATGGGACACTGAGACACGGGGACACGGAGACACGGGGACACGGGGACAATGGGACACTGAGACACGTAGACATTAGGAAGCTGGGACAATGGGACACTGAGACACGGGGACACGGGGACACGGAGACACGGGGACAATGGGACACAGACACTGTAACACGGAGACACGGAGACACGGAAACAATGGGACACTGAGACACTGGGACACTGGGACACTGGGACACTGGGACATGGAGACACGGAAACACGGAGACACGGGGACAATGGGACACTGAGACACTGGGACACTGGGACACGGAGACACGGAGACACGGGGACAATGGGACACTGAGACACTGGGACACTGGGACACGGAGACATGGAGACACTAGAACGCTGGGACAATGGGACACGGAGACACGGGGACACAAAGACAGGGGACAATGGGACACTGAGACATGGTGACACGTGGACACGGAGACACGGAGACACGGGGACATGGGGACAATGGGGCACGGAGACACGGAGACGCGGAGACACGGGGACACGGGGACAATGGGACACGGAGACACGGAGACACGGGGACATGGGGACAATGGGACACTGAGACACGGAGACACGGGGACAATGGGGCACTGAGACATGGGGACACGGAGACACGGAGACACGGAGACACGGGGACACGGGGACAATGGGACACGGAGACACGGAGACACGGGGACATGGGGACAATGGGACACTGAGACATGGAGACACGGGGACAATGGGGCACTGAGACATGGGGACACGGAGACACGGAGACACGGAGACACGGGGACACGGGGACAATGGGACACTGAGACACGGGGACACGGAGACACGGAGACACGGGGACAATGGGACACTGAGACACGGAGACATGGAGACACTAGGATGCTGGGACAATGGGACACGGAGACACGGGGACACGGAGACACAGAGACACGGGGACACGGGGACAATGGGACACTGGGACACTGGGACACGGGGACATGGGGACAATGGGACACGGAGACACGGGGACACAGAGACACGGGGACACGGGGACACGGAGACAATTGGACACGGAGACACGGAGACACGAGACACGGAGACACGGGGACACGGGGACACGGAGACACGGAGACACGGGGACACGGGGACACGGGGACACGGGGACACTGAGACATGGAGACATTAGGATGCCGGGAAAATGGGACACTGAGACACGGGGACACGGGGACACGGGGACACAGGGACACGGAGACACGGATACACGGGACACTGAGACACGGGGATACGGAGACACGGGGACACGGGGACACGGGGACATGGAGTCACAGAGACACGAAGACACGAGACATGGAGACACGGGGACAGAGGAAAAAGGGGACACGGAGACACGGAGACACGGAAACAATGGGACACTGAGACACGGGGACACGGAGACACGGGGACACGGGGACAATGGGACACTGAGACACGTAGACATTAGGAAGCTGGGACAATGGGACACTGAGACACGGGGACACGGGGACACGGAGACACGGGGACAATGGGACACAGACACTGTAACACGGAGACACGGAGACACGGAAACAATGGGACACTGAGACACTGGGACACTGGGACACTGGGACACTGGGACATGGAGACACGGAAACACGGAGACACGGGGACAATGGGACACTGAGACACTGGGACACTGGGACACAGAGACATAGAGACACTAGGACGCTGGGACAATGGGACACGGAGACACAGGGACACTGGGACACGGAGACATGGAGACACTAGGACGCTGGGACAATGGGACACGGAGACACAGGGACACAGAGACAGGGGACAATGGGACACTGAGACATGGTGACACGTGGACACGGAGACACGGAGACACGGTGACACGGGGACAATGGGGCACAGAGACATGGAGACATGGAGACACGGGGACACGGGGACAATGGGACACGGAGACACGGAGACACGGGGACACGGGGACATGGGGACACGGAGACAGGGAGACACGGGGACACGGGGACACTGAGACATGGAGACATTAGGGTGCTGGGAAAATGGGACACTGAGACACGGGGACACGGAGACACGGGGACATGGGGACACGGGGACACGGAGACACGGAGACACGGAGACACGAGACACGGGAACACGAGACACAGAGACACGAGACACGGGGACATGGGGACACGTGGACATGGAGACACGAGACACGGAGACACGGGGACACGGGGACACGGGGACACGGAGACACGGGGACACGGGGACACGGGGACACGGAGACACGCGGACACTGAGACATGGAGACATTAGGATGCTGGGAAAATGGGACACTGCGGACACGGGGACACGGAGACACGGAGACACGAGACACGGAGACACGGAGACACGGGGAAACGGGGACACGGATACACGGAGACATGAGGACACGGAGACATGGGGACATGGAGACACGGAGACAATGGGACACTGAGACACGGGGACACGGAGACACGGGGACACGGGGACACGGAGACACAAGACACAGAGACATGGAGACATTCGGATGCTGGGACAATGGGACATGGAGACACGGGGACACGGGGACAATGGGACACTGAGACACGGAGACATGGAGACATTAGGATGCTGGGACAATGGAACACTGAGACACGGGGACACTGGGACACGGAGACACGGAGACACGAGACACGGAGACACGGAGACACAAGACACACAGAGACACAAGACACAGGGACACGGGGACACAGAGACACGGAGACACGGAGACACGAGACACGGAGACACGGGGACACGGGGACACGGGGACACAGGGACACGGAGACACGAGACACAGAGACACGGGGACACGGGGACACGGGGACACGGAGACACGGGGACACGGGGACACGGGGACACTGAGACATGGAGACATTAGGATGCTGGGAAAATGGGACAATGAGACACGGGGACACGGAGACACGGGGACATGGGGACATGGGGACATGGAGACACGGAGACACGAGACACGGAGACACGGAGACACGGGGACACGGGGACACGGAGACACGGAGACACGGGGACACGGGGACACGGGGACACTGAGACATGGAGACATTAGGATGCCGGGAAAATGGGACACTGAGACACGGGGACACGGAGACACGGATACACGGATACACGGAGACACGGGGACACGGAGACATGGGGACACGGAGACACGGAGACAATGGGACACTGAGACACGGGGATACAGAGACACGGGGACACGGGGACACGGGGACATGGAGTCACGGAGACACGGAGACACGAGACATGGAGACACGGGGACACGGGGACACGGAGACACGGAGACACGGAGACACGGAGACACGGAGACACGGGGACACAGGGACACGGAGACACGGGGACACGGAGACACAGAGACATGGAGACAATGGGACACTGAGACACGGGGACACGGAGACACGGGGACACGGAGACACGGGGACACGGAGACAATGGGACACTGAGACATGTAGACATTGGGATGCTGGGACAATGGGACACTGAGACACGGGGACACGAGGACACGGAGACACGGGGACAATGGGACACAGACACTGGGACACGGAGACATGGAGACACGGAAACAATGGGACACTGCGACACTGGGACACTGGGACACTGGGACATGGAGACACGGAAACACGGAGACACGGGGACAATGGGACACTGAGACACTGGGACACTGGGACACGGAGACACGGAGACACGGGGACAATGGGACACTGAGACACTGGGACACTGGGACACGGAGACATGGAGACACTAGGACGCTGGGACAATGGGACACGGAGACACGGGGACACAAAGACAGGGGACAATGGGACACTGAGACATGGTGACACGTGGACACGGAGACACGGAGACATGGGGACATGGGGACAATGGGACACGGAGACACGGAGACGCGGAGACACGGGGACACGGGGACAATGGGACACGGAGACACGGAGACACGGGGACATGGGGACAATGGGACACTGAGACACGGAGACACGGGGACAATGGGGCACTGAGACATGGGGACACGGAGACACGGAGACACGGAGACACGGGGACACGGGGACAATGGGACACTGAGACACGGGGACACGGAGACACGGAGACACGGGGACAATGGGACACTGAGACACGGAGACATGGAGACACTAGGATGCTGGGACAATGGGACACGGAGACACGGGGACACGGAGACACAGAGACACGGGGACACGGGGACAATGGGACACTGGGACACTGGGACACGGGGACATGGGGACAATGGGACACGGAGACACGGGGACACAGAGACACGGGGACACGGGGACACGGAGACAATTGGACATGGAGACACGGAGACACGAGACACGGAGACACGGGGACACGGGGACACGGAGACACGGAGACACGGGGACACGGGGACACGGGGACACGGGGACACTGAGACATGGAGACATTAGGATGCCGGGAAAATGGGACACTGAGACACGGGGACACGGGGACACTGGGACACAGGGACACGGAGACACGGATACACGGGACACTGAGACACGGGGATAGGGAGACACGGGGACACGGGGACACGGGGACATGGAGTCACAGAGACACGGAGACACGAGACATGGAGACACGGGGACAAAGGAAAAAGGGGACACGGAGACACGGAGACACGGAGACAATGGGACACTGAGACACGGGGACACGGAGACACGGGGACACGGGGACAATGGGACACGTAGACATTAGGAAGCTGGGACAATGGGACACTGAGACACGGGGACACGGTGACACGGGGACACGGAGACACGGGGACAATGGGACACAGACACTGTAACACGGAGACACGGAGACACGGAAACAATGGAACACTGAGACACTGGGACACTGGGACACTGGGACACTGGGACACGGAGACACGGAAACACGGAGACACGGGGACAATGGGACACTGAGACACTGGGACACTGGGACACAGAGACATGGAGACACTAGGACGCTGGGACAATGGGACACGGAGACACAGGGACACTGGGACACGGAGACATGGAGACACTAGGACGCTGGGACAATGGGACACGGAGACACAGGGACACAGAGACAGGGGACAATAGGACACTGAGACATGGTGACACGTGGACACGGAGACACGGAGACACGGTTACACGGGGACAATGGGGCACAGAGACATGGAGACATGGAGACACGGGGACACGGGGACAATGGGACACGGAGACACGGAGACACGGGGACACGGGGACATGGGGACACGGAGACAGGGAGACACGGTGACACGGGGACACTGAGACATGGAGACATTAAGGTGCTGGGAAAATGGGACACTG
Source organism: Pristiophorus japonicus (assembly GCF_044704955.1). Classification (NCBI taxonomy): domain Eukaryota; kingdom Metazoa; phylum Chordata; class Chondrichthyes; family Pristiophoridae; genus Pristiophorus; species Pristiophorus japonicus. The sequence continues at coordinate 372,631,588 of NC_091977.1, forward strand.
AGACACGGGGACACGGAGACACGGGGACATGGGGACACGGGGACACGGAGACACGGAGACACGGAGACACGAGACACGGGAACACGAGACACAGAGACACGAGACACGGGGACATGGGGACACGTGGACATGGAGACACGAGACACGGAGACACGGGGACACGGGGTCACGGGGACACGGAGACACGGGGACACGGGGACACGGGGACACGGAGACACGCGGACACGGGGACACGGAGACACGGAGACACGAGACACGGAGACACGGAGACATGGGGACACGGGGACACGGGGACATGGGGACACTGAGACATGGAGACATTAGGATGCTGGGAAAATGGGACACTGAGACACGGGGACACGGAGACACGGATACACGGAGACATGAGGACACGGAGACATGGGGACATGGAGACACGGAGACAATGGGACACTGAGACACGGGGACACGGAGACACGGGGACACGGGGACACGGAGACACAAGACACAGAGACATGGAGACATTCGGATGCTGGGACAATGGGACACGGAGACACGGGGACACGGGGACAATGGGACATTGAGACACGGAGACATGGAGACATTAGGATGCTGGGACAATGGAACACTGAGACACGGGGACACTGGGACACGGAGACACGGAGACACGAGACACGGAGACACGGAGACACAAGACACACAGAGACACAAGACACAGGGACACGGGGACACAGAGACACGGAGACACGGAGACACGAGACACGGAGACACGGGGACACGGGGACATGGGGACACAGGGACACGGAGACACGAGACACAGAGACACGGGGACACGGGGACACGGGGACACGGAGACACGGGGACACGGGGACACGGGGACACGGGGACACTGAGACATGGAGACATTAGGATGCTGGGAAAATGGGACAATGAGACACGGGGACACGGAGACACGGGGACATGGGGACATGGGGACATGGAGACATGGAGACACGAGACACGGAGACACGGAGACACGGGGACACGGGGACACGGAGACACGGAGACATGGGGACACGGGGACACGGGGACACTGAGACATGGAGACATTAGGATGCCGGGAAAATGGGACACTGAGACACGGGGACACGGAGACACGGATACACGGATACACGGAGACACGGGGACACGGAGACATGGGGACACGGAGACACGGAGACAATGGGACACTGAGACACGGGGATACGGAGACACGGGGACACGGGGACACGGGGACATGGAGTCACGGAGACACGGAGACACGAGACATGGAGACACGGGGACACGAGGACACGGAGACACGGAGACACGGAGACACGGAGACACGGAGACACGGGGACACAGGGACACGGAGACACGGGGACACGGAGACACAGAGACATGGAGACAATGGGACACTGAGACACGGGGACACGGAGACACGGGGACACGGAGACAATGGGACACTGAGACATGTAGACATTGGGATGCTGGGACAATGGGACACTGAGACACGGGGACACGAGGACACGGAGACACGGGGACAATGGGACACAGACACTGGGACACGGAGACATGGAGACACGGAAACAATGGGACACTGAGACACTGGGACACTGGGACACTGGGACATGGAGACACGGAAACACGGAGACACGGGGACAATGGGACACTGAGACACTGGGACACTGGGACACGGAGACACGGAGACACGGGGACAATGGGACACTGAGACACTGGGACACTGGGACACGGAGACATGGAGACCTACTAGGACGCTGGGACAATGGGACATGGAGACACGGGGACACAAAGACAGGGGACAATGGGACACTGAGACATGGTGACACGTGGACACGGAGACACGGAGACACGGGGACATGGGGACAATGGGGCACGGAGACACGGAGACGCGGAGACACGGGGACACGGGGACAATGGGACACGGAGACACGGAGACACGGGGACATGGGGACAATGGGACACTGAGACATGGAGACACGGGGACAATGGGGCACTGAGACACGGAGACATGGAGACACTAGGATGCTGGGACAATGGGACACGGAGACACGGGGACACGGAGACACAGAGACACGGGGACACGGGGACAATGGGACACTGGGACACTGGGACACGGGGACATGGGGACAATGGGACACGGAGACACGGGGACACAGAGACACGGGGACACGGGGACACGGAGACAATTGGACACGGAGACACGGAGACACGAGACACGGAGACACGGGGACACGGGGACACGGAGACACGGAGACACGGGGACACGGGGACACGGGGACACGGGGACACTGAGACATGGAGACATTAGGATGCCGGGAAAATGGGACACTGAGACACGGGGACACGGGGACACGGGGACACAGGGACACGGAGACACGGATACACGGGACACTGAGACACGGGGATACGGAGACACGGGGACACGGGGACACGGGGACATGGAGTCACAGAGACACGAAGACACGAGACATGGAGACACGGGGACAAAGGAAAAAGGGGACATGGAGACACGGAGACACGGAAACAATGGGACACTGAGACACGGGGACACGGAGACACGGGGACACGGGGACAATGGGACACTGAGACACGTAGACATTAGGAAGCTGGGACAATGGGACACTGAGACACGGGGACACGGGGACACGGAGACACGGGGACAATGGGACACAGACACTGTAACACGGAGACACGGAGACACGGAAACAATGGGACACTGAGACACTGGGACACTGGGACACTGGGACACTGGGACATGGAGACACGGAAACACGGAGACACGGGGACAATGGGACACTGAGACACTGGGACACTGGGACACAGAGACATAGAGACACTAGGACGCTGGGACAATGGGACACGGAGACACAGGGACACTGGGACACGGAGACATGGAGACACTAGGACGCTGGGACAATGGGACACGGAGACACAGGGACACAGAGACAGGGGACAATGGGACACTGAGACATGGTGACACGTGGACACGGAGACACGGAGACACGGTGACACGGGGACAATGGGGCACAGAGACATGGAGACATGGAGACACGGGGACACGGGGACAATGGGACACGGAGACACGGAGACACGGGGACACGGGGACATGGGGACACGGAGACAGGGAGACACGGGGACACGGGGACACTGAGACATGGAGACATTAGGGTGCTGGGAAAATGGGACACTGAGACACGGGGACACGGAGACACGGGGACATGGGGACACGGGGACACGGAGACACGGAGACACGGAGACACGAGACACGGGAACACGAGACACAGAGACACGAGACACGGGGACATGGGGACACGTGGACATGGAGACACGAGACACGGAGACACGGGGACACGGGGACACGGGGACACGGAGACACGGGGACACGGGGACACGGGGACACGGAGACACGCGGACACGGGGACACGGAGACACGGAGACACGAGACACGGAGACACGGAGACATGGGGACACGGGGACACGGGGACATGGGGACACTGAGACATGGAGACATTAGGATGCTGGGAAAATGGGACACTGAGACACGGGGACACGGAGACACGGATACACGGAGACATGAGGACACGGAGACATGGGGACATGGAGACACGGAGACAATGGGACACTGAGACACGGGGACACGGAGACACGGGGACACGGGGACACGGAGACACAAGACACAGAGACATGGAGACATTCGGATGCTGGGACAATGGGACATGGAGACACGGGGACACGGGGACAATGGGACACTGAGACACGGAGACATGGAGACATTAGGATGCTGGGACAATGGAACACTGAGACACGGGGACACTGGGACACGGAGACACGGAGACACGAGACACGGAGACACGGAGACACAAGACACACAGAGACACAAGACACAGGGACACGGGGACACAGAGACACGGAGACACGGAGACACGAGACACGGAGACACGGGGACACGGGGACACGGGGACACAGGGACACGGAGACACGAGACACAGAGACACGGGGACACGGGGACACGGGGACACGGAGACACGGGGACACGGGGACACGGGGACACTGAGACATGGAGACATTAGGATGCTGGGAAAATGGGACAATGAGACACGGGGACACGGAGACACGGGGACATGGGGACATGGGGACATGGAGACACGGAGACACGAGACACGGAGACACGGGGACACGGGGACACGGGGACACTGAGACATGGAGACATTAGGATGCCGGGAAAATGGGACACTGAGACACGGGGACACGGAGACACGGATACACGGATACACGGAGACACGGGGACACGGAGACATGGGGACACGGAGACACGGAGACAATGGGACACTGAGACACGGGGATACAGAGACACGGGGACACGGGGACACGGGGACATGGAGTCACGGAGACACGGAGACACGAGACATGGAGACACGGGGACACGGGGACACGGAGACACGGAGACACGGAGACACGGAGACACGGAGACACGGGGACACAGGGACACGGAGACACGGGGACACGGAGACACAGAGACATGGAGACAATGGGACACTGAGACACGGGGACACGGAGACACGGGGACACGGAGACAATGGGACACTGAGACATGTAGACATTGGGATGCTGGGACAATGGGACACTGAGACACGGGGACACGAGGACACGGAGACACGGGGACAATGGGACACAGACACTGGGACACGGAGACATGGAGACACGGAAACAATGGGACACTGCGACACTGGGACACTGGGACACTGGGACATGGAGACACGGAAACACGGAGACACGGGGACAATGGGACACTGAGACACTGGGACACTGGGACACGGAGACACGGAGACACGGGGACAATGGGACACTGAGACACTGGGACACTGGGACACGGAGACATGGAGACACTAGGACGCTGGGACAATGGGACACGGAGACACGGGGACACAAAGACAGGGGACAATGGGACACTGAGACATGGTGACACGTGGACACGGAGACACGGAGACATGGGGACATGGGGACAATGGGACACGGAGACACGGAGACGCGGAGACACGGGGACACGGGGACAATGGGACACGGAGACACGGAGACACGGGGACATGGGGACAATGGGACACTGAGACACGGAGACACGGGGACAATGGGGCACTGAGACATGGGGACACGGAGACACGGAGACACGGAGACACGGGGACACGGGGACAATGGGACACTGAGACACGGGGACACGGAGACACGGAGACACGGGGACAATGGGACACTGAGACACGGAGACATGGAGACACTAGGATGCTGGGACAATGGGACACGGAGACACGGGGACACGGAGACACAGAGACACGGGGACACGGGGACAATGGGACACTGGGACACTGGGACACGGGGACATGGGGACAATGGGACACGGAGACACGGGGACACAGAGACACGGGGACACGGGGACACGGAGACAATTGGACATGGAGACACGGAGACACGAGACACGGAGACACGGGGACACGGGGACACGGAGACACGGAGACACGGGGACACGGGGACACGGGGACACGGGGACACTGAGACATGGAGACATTAGGATGCCGGGAAAATGGGACACTGAGACACGGGGACACGGGGACACTGGGACACAGGGACACGGAGACACGGATACACGGGACACTGAGACACGGGGATAGGGAGACACGGGGACACGGGGACACGGGGACATGGAGTCACAGAGACACGGAGACACGAGACATGGAGACACGGGGACAAAGGAAAAAGGGGACACGGAGACACGGAGACACGGAGACAATGGGACACTGAGACACGGGGACACGGAGACACGGGGACACGGGGACAATGGGACACGTAGACATTAGGAAGCTGGGACAATGGGACACTGAGACACGGGGACACGGTGACACGGGGACACGGAGACACGGGGACAATGGGACACAGACACTGTAACACGGAGACACGGAGACACGGAAACAATGGAACACTGAGACACTGGGACACTGGGACACTGGGACACTGGGACACGGAGACACGGAAACACGGAGACACGGGGACAATGGGACACTGAGACACTGGGACACTGGGACACAGAGACATGGAGACACTAGGACGCTGGGACAATGGGACACGGAGACACAGGGACACTGGGACACGGAGACATGGAGACACTAGGACGCTGGGACAATGGGACACGGAGACACAGGGACACAGAGACAGGGGACAATGGGACACTGAGACATGGTGACACGTGGACACGGAGACACGGAGACACGGTTACACGGGGACAATGGGGCACAGAGACATGGAGACATGGAGACACGGGGACACGGGGACAATGGGACACGGAGACACGGAGACACGGGGACACGGGGACATGGGGACACGGAGACAGGGAGACACGGTGACACGGGGACACTGAGACATGGAGACATTAAGGTGCTGGGAAAATGGGACACTGAGACACGGGGACACGGAGACACGGGGACATGGGGACACGGGGACACGGAGACACGGAGACACGGAGACACGAGACACGGGAACACGAGACACAGAGACACGAGACACGGGGACATGGGGACACGTGGACATGGAGACACGAGACACGGAGACACGGGGACACGGGGTCACGGGGACACGGAGACACGGGGACACGGGGACACGGGGACACGGAGACACGCGGACACGGGGACACGGAGACACGGAGACACGAGACACGGAGACACGGAGACATGGGGACACGGGGACACGGGGACATGGGGACACTGAGACATGGAGACATTAGGATGCTGGGAAAATGGGACACTGAGACACGGGGACACGGAGACACGGATACACGGAGACATGAGGACACGGAGACATGGGGACATGGAGACACGGAGACAATGGGACACTGAGACACGGGGACACGGAGACACGGGGACACGGGGACACGGAGACACAAGACACAGAGACATGGAGACATTCGGATGCTGGGACAATGGGACACGGAGACACGGGGACACGGGGACAATGGGACATTGAGACACGGAGACATGGAGACATTAGGATGCTGGGACAATGGAACACTGAGACACGGGGACACTGGGACACGGAGACACGGAGACACGAGACACGGAGACACGGAGACACAAGACACACAGAGACACAAGACACAGGGACACGGGGACACAGAGACACGGAGACACGGAGACACGAGACACGGAGACACGGGGACACGGGGACATGGGGACACAGGGACACGGAGACACGAGACACAGAGACACGGGGACACGGGGACACGGGGACACGGAGACACGGGGACACGGGGACACGGGGACACGGGGACACTGAGACATGGAGACATTAGGATGCTGGGAAAATGGGACAATGAGACACGGGGACACGGAGACACGGGGACATGGGGACATGGGGACATGGAGACATGGAGACACGAGACACGGAGACACGGAGACACGGGGACACGGGGACACGGAGACACGGAGACATGGGGACACGGGGACACGGGGACACTGAGACATGGAGACATTAGGATGCCGGGAAAATGGGACACTGAGACACGGGGACACGGAGACACGGATACACGGATACACGGAGACACGGGGACACGGAGACATGGGGACACGGAGACACGGAGACAATGGGACACTGAGACACGGGGATACGGAGACACGGGGACACGGGGACACGGGGACATGGAGTCACGGAGACACGGAGACACGAGACATGGAGACACGGGGACACGAGGACACGGAGACACGGAGACACGGAGACACGGAGACACGGAGACACGGGGACACAGGGACACGGAGACACGGGGACACGGAGACACAGAGACATGGAGACAATGGGACACTGAGACACGGGGACACGGAGACACGGGGACACGGAGACAATGGGACACTGAGACATGTAGACATTGGGATGCTGGGACAATGGGACACTGAGACACGGGGACACGAGGACACGGAGACACGGGGACAATGGGACACAGACACTGGGACACGGAGACATGGAGACACGGAAACAATGGGACACTGAGACACTGGGACACTGGGACACTGGGACATGGAGACACGGAAACACGGAGACACGGGGACAATGGGACACTGAGACACTGGGACACTGGGACACGGAGACACGGAGACACGGGGACAATGGGACACTGAGACACTGGGACACTGGGACACGGAGACATGGAGACCTACTAGGACGCTGGGACAATGGGACATGGAGACACGGGGACACAAAGACAGGGGACAATGGGACACTGAGACATGGTGACACGTGGACACGGAGACACGGAGACACGGGGACATGGGGACAATGGGGCACGGAGACACGGAGACGCGGAGACACGGGGACACGGGGACAATGGGACACGGAGACACGGAGACACGGGGACATGGGGACAATGGGACACTGAGACATGGAGACACGGGGACAATGGGGCACTGAGACACGGAGACATGGAGACACTAGGATGCTGGGACAATGGGACACGGAGACACGGGGACACGGAGACACAGAGACACGGGGACACGGGGACAATGGGACACTGGGACACTGGGACACGGGGACATGGGGACAATGGGACACGGAGACACGGGGACACAGAGACACGGGGACACGGGGACACGGAGACAATTGGACACGGAGACACGGAGACACGAGACACGGAGACACGGGGACACGGGGACACGGAGACACGGAGACACGGGGACACGGGGACACGGGGACACGGGGACACTGAGACATGGAGACATTAGGATGCCGGGAAAATGGGACACTGAGACACGGGGACACGGGGACACGGGGACACAGGGACACGGAGACACGGATACACGGGACACTGAGACACGGGGATACGGAGACACGGGGACACGGGGACACGGGGACATGGAGTCACAGAGACACGAAGACACGAGACATGGAGACACGGGGACAAAGGAAAAAGGGGACACGGAGACACGGAGACACGGAAACAATGGGACACTGAGACACGGGGACACGGAGACACGGGGACACGGGGACAATGGGACACTGAGACACGTAGACATTAGGAAGCTGGGACAATGGGACACTGAGACACGGGGACACGGGGACACGGAGACACGGGGACAATGGGACACAGACACTGTAACACGGAGACACGGAGACACGGAAACAATGGGACACTGAGACACTGGGACACTGGGACACTGGGACACTGGGACATGGAGACACGGAAACACGGAGACACGGGGACAATGGGACACTGAGACACTGGGACACTGGGACACAGAGACATAGAGACACTAGGACGCTGGGACAATGGGACACGGAGACACAGGGACACTGGGACACGGAGACATGGAGACACTAGGACGCTGGGACAATGGGACACGGAGACACAGGGACACAGAGACAGGGGACAATGGGACACTGAGACATGGTGACACGTGGACACGGAGACACGGAGACACGGTGACACGGGGACAATGGGGCACAGAGACATGGAGACATGGAGACACGGGGACACGGGGACAATGGGACACGGAGACACGGAGACACGGGGACACGGGGACATGGGGACACGGAGACAGGGAGACACGGGGACACGGGGACACTGAGACATGGAGACATTAGGGTGCTGGGAAAATGGGACACTGAGACACGGGGACACGGAGACACGGGGACATGGGGACACGGGGACACGGAGACACGGAGACACGGAGACACGAGACACGGGAACACGAGACACAGAGACACGAGACACGGGGACATGGGGACACGTGGACATGGAGACACGAGACACGGAGACACGGGGACACGGGGACACGGGGACACGGAGACACGGGGACACGGGGACACGGGGACACGGAGACACGCGGACACGGGGACACGGAGACACGGAGACACGAGACACGGAGACACGGAGACATGGGGACACGGGGACACGGGGACATGGGGACACTGAGACATGGAGACATTAGGATGCTGGGAAAATGGGACACTGAGACACGGGGACACGGAGACACGGATACACGGAGACATGAGGACACGGAGACATGGGGACATGGAGACACGGAGACAATGGGACACTGAGACACGGGGACACGGAGACACGGGGACACGGGGACACGGAGACACAAGACACAGAGACATGGAGACATTCGGATGCTGGGACAATGGGACATGGAGACACGGGGACACGGGGACAATGGGACACTGAGACACGGAGACATGGAGACATTAGGATGCTGGGACAATGGAACACTGAGACACGGGGACACTGGGACACGGAGACACGGAGACACGAGACACGGAGACACGGAGACACAAGACACACAGAGACACAAGACACAGGGACACGGGGACACAGAGACACGGAGACACGGAGACACGAGACACGGAGACACGGGGACACGGGGACACGGGGACACAGGGACACGGAGACACGAGACACAGAGACACGGGGACACGGGGACACGGGGACACGGAGACACGGGGACACGGGGACACTGAGACATGGAGACATTAGGATGCTGGGAAAATGGGACAATGAGACACGGGGACACGGAGACACGGGGACATGGGGACATGGGGACATGGAGACACGGAGACACGAGACACGGAGACACGGAGACACGGGGACACGGGGACACGGAGACACGGAGACACGGGGACACGGGGACACGGGGACACTGAGACATGGAGACATTAGGATGCCGGGAAAATGGGACACTGAGACACGGGGACACGGAGACACGGATACACGGATACACGGAGACACGGGGACACGGAGACATGGGGACACGGAGACACGGAGACAATGGGACACTGAGACACGGGGATACAGAGACACGGGGACACGGGGACACGGGGACATGGAGTCACGGAGACATGGAGACACGAGACATGGAGACACGGGGACACGGGGACACGGAGACACGGAGACACGGAGACACGGAGACACGGAGACACGGGGACACAGGGACACGGAGACACGGGGACACGGAGACACAGAGACATGGAGACAATGGGACACTGAGACACGGGGACACGGAGACACGGGGACACGGAGACAATGGGACACTGAGACATGTAGACATTGGGATGCTGGGACAATGGGACACTGAGACACGGGGACACGAGGACACGGAGACACGGGGACAATGGGACACAGACACTGGGACACGGAGACATGGAGACACGGAAACAATGGGACACTGCGACACTGGGACACTGGGACACTGGGACATGGAGACACGGAAACACGGAGACACGGGGACAATGGGACACTGAGACACTGGGACACTGGGACACGGAGACACGGAGACACGGGGACAATGGGACACTGAGACACTGGGACACTGGGACACGGAGACATGGAGACACTAGGACGCTGGGACAATGGGACACGGAGACACGGGGACACAAAGACAGGGGACAATGGGACACTGAGACATGGTGACACGTGGACACGGAGACACGGAGACATGGGGACATGGGGACAATGGGACACGGAGACACGGAGACGCGGAGACACGGGGACACGGGGACAATGGGACACGGAGACACGGAGACACGGGGACATGGGGACAATGGGACACTGAGACACGGAGACACGGGGACAATGGGGCACTGAGACATGGGGACACGGAGACACGGAGACACGGAGACACGGGGACACGGGGACAATGGGACACTGAGACACGGGGACACGGAGACACGGAGACACGGGGACAATGGGACACTGAGACACGGAGACATGGAGACACTAGGATGCTGGGACAATGGGACACGGAGACACGGGGACACGGAGACACAGAGACACGGGGACACGGGGACAATGGGACACTGGGACACTGGGACACGGGGACATGGGGACAATGGGACACGGAGACACGGGGACACAGAGACACGGGGACACGGGGACACGGAGACAATTGGACATGGAGACACGGAGACACGAGACACGGAGACACGGGGACACGGGGACACGGAGACACGGAGACACGGGGACACGGGGACACGGGGACACGGGGACACTGAGACATGGAGACATTAGGATGCCGGGAAAATGGGACACTGAGACACGGGGACACGGGGACACTGGGACACAGGGACACGGAGACACGGATACACGGGACACTGAGACACGGGGATAGGGAGACACGGGGACACGGGGACACGGGGACATGGAGTCACAGAGACACGGAGACACGAGACATGGAGACACGGGGACAAAGGAAAAAGGGGACACGGAGACACGGAGACACGGAGACAATGGGACACTGAGACACGGGGACACGGAGACACGGGGACACGGGGACAATGGGACACGTAGACATTAGGAAGCTGGGACAATGGGACACTGAGACACGGGGACACGGTGACACGGGGACACGGAGACACGGGGACAATGGGACACAGACACTGTAACACGGAGACACGGAGACACGGAAACAATGGAACACTGAGACACTGGGACACTGGGACACAGAGACATGGAGACACTAGGACGCTGGGACAATGGGACACGGAGACACAGGGACACTGGGACACGGAGACATGGAGACACTAGGACGCTGGGACAATGGGACACGGAGACACAGGGACACAGAGACAGGGGACAATGGGACACTGAGACATGGTGACACGTGGACACGGAGACACGGAGACACGGTTACACGGGGACAATGGGGCACAGAGACATGGAGACATGGAGACACGGGGACACGGGGACAATGGGACACGGAGACACGGAGACACGGGGACACGGGGACATGGGGACACGGAGACAGGGAGACACGGTGACACGGGGACACTGAGACATGGAGACATTAAGGTGCTGGGAAAATGGGACACTGAGACACGGGGACACGGAGACACGGGGACATGGGGACACGGGGACACGGAGACACGGAGACACGGAGACACGAGACACGGGAACACGAGACACAGAGACACGAGACACGGGGACATGGGGACACGTGGACATGGAGACACGAGACACGGAGACACGGGGACACGGGGTCACGGGGACACGGAGACACGGGGACACGGGGACACGGGGACACGGAGACACGCGGACACGGGGACACGGAGACACGGAGACACGAGACACGGAGACACGGAGACATGGGGACACGGGGACACGGGGACATGGGGACACTGAGACATGGAGACATTAGGATGCTGGGAAAATGGGACACTGAGACACGGGGACACGGAGACACGGATACACGGAGACATGAGGACACGGAGACATGGGGACATGGAGACACGGAGACAATGGGACACTGAGACACGGGGACACGGAGACACGGGGACACGGGGACACGGAGACACAAGACACAGAGACATGGAGACATTCGGATGCTGGGACAATGGGACACGGAGACACGGGGACACGGGGACAATGGGACATTGAGACACGGAGACATGGAGACATTAGGATGCTGGGACAATGGAACACTGAGACACGGGGACACTGGGACACGGAGACACGGAGACACGAGACACGGAGACACGGAGACACAAGACACACAGAGACACAAGACACAGGGACACGGGGACACAGAGACACGGAGACACGGAGACACGAGACACGGAGACACGGGGACACGGGGACATGGGGACACAGGGACACGGAGACACGAGACACAGAGACACGGGGACACGGGGACACGGGGACACGGAGACACGGGGACACGGGGACACGGGGACACGGGGACACTGAGACATGGAGACATTAGGATGCTGGGAAAATGGGACAATGAGACACGGGGACACGGAGACACGGGGACATGGGGACATGGGGACATGGAGACATGGAGACACGAGACACGGAGACACGGAGACACGGGGACACGGGGACACGGAGACACGGAGACATGGGGACACGGGGACACGGGGACACTGAGACATGGAGACATTAGGATGCCGGGAAAATGGGACACTGAGACACGGGGACACGGAGACACGGATACACGGATACACGGAGACACGGGGACACGGAGACATGGGGACACGGAGACACGGAGACAATGGGACACTGAGACACGGGGATACGGAGACACGGGGACACGGGGACACGGGGACATGGAGTCACGGAGACACGGAGACACGAGACATGGAGACACGGGGACACGAGGACACGGAGACACGGAGACACGGAGACACGGAGACACGGAGACACGGGGACACAGGGACACGGAGACACGGGGACACGGAGACACAGAGACATGGAGACAATGGGACACTGAGACACGGGGACACGGAGACACGGGGACACGGAGACAATGGGACACTGAGACATGTAGACATTGGGATGCTGGGACAATGGGACACTGAGACACGGGGACACGAGGACACGGAGACACGGGGACAATGGGACACAGACACTGGGACACGGAGACATGGAGACACGGAAACAATGGGACACTGAGACACTGGGACACTGGGACACTGGGACATGGAGACACGGAAACACGGAGACACGGGGACAATGGGACACTGAGACACTGGGACACTGGGACACGGAGACACGGAGACACGGGGACAATGGGACACTGAGACACTGGGACACTGGGACACGGAGACATGGAGACCTACTAGGACGCTGGGACAATGGGACATGGAGACACGGGGACACAAAGACAGGGGACAATGGGACACTGAGACATGGTGACACGTGGACACGGAGACACGGAGACACGGGGACATGGGGACAATGGGGCACGGAGACACGGAGACGCGGAGACACGGGGACACGGGGACAATGGGACACGGAGACACGGAGACACGGGGACATGGGGACAATGGGACACTGAGACATGGAGACACGGGGACAATGGGGCACTGAGACATGGGGACACGGAGACACGGAGACACGGAGACACGGGGACACGGGGACAATGGGACACTGAGACACGGGGACACGGAGACACGGAGACACGGGGACAATGGGACACTGAGACACGGAGACATGGAGACACTAGGATGCTGGGACAATGGGACACGGAGACACGGGGACACGGAGACACAGAGACACGGGGACACGGGGACAATGGGACACTGGGACACTGGGACACGGGGACATGGGGACAATGGGACACGGAGACACGGGGACACAGAGACACGGGGACACGGGGACACGGAGACAATTGGACACGGAGACACGGAGACACGAGACACGGAGACACGGGGACACGGGGACACGGAGACACGGAGACACGGGGACACGGGGACACGGGGACACGGGGACACTGAGACATGGAGACATTAGGATGCCGGGAAAATGGGACACTGAGACACGGGGACACGGGGACACGGGGACACAGGGACACGGAGACACGAGACACAGAGACACGGGGACACGGGGACACAGAGACACGGGGACACGGGGACACGGGGACACGGGGACACAGGGACACTGAGACATGGAGACATTAGGATGCTGGGAAAATGGGACAATGAGACACGGGGACACGGAGACATGGGGACACGGGGACATGGAGACACGGAGACACGAGACACGGAGACACGGAGACACGGGGACACGGGGACACGGAGACACGGAGACACGGGGACACGAGGACACGGGGACACGGGGACACTGAGACAGGGAGACACGGAGACACGAAACAGAGAGACACAGAGACACAGGGACACTGGGACACTGGGACAGAGGGAGACACTGGGACACAGGGAGACACTAGGACACTGGGACACTGGGACACTGAGACACTGGGACACAGAGACACTCGGACACTGGGACAATAGGACACTGAGACACTGGGACACTGAGACACTGAGACACAGAGACAAGGAGACCCTAGTGCACTGGGACTCTAGGACACTGGGATACTGGGACACTGAGACACGGAGACACGGAGACACGAGACACGGAGACACGGGGACACGGCGACACGGGGACACGGGGACACGGGGACACGGAGACACGGGGACACGAGACACGGAGACACGGGGACACGGGGACATGGGGACATGGAGACACGGAGACACGGGGACATGGGGACACTGAGACATGGAGACATTAGGGTGCTGGGAAAATGGGACACTGAGACACGGGGACACGGAGACACGGGGACATGGGGACACGGGGACACGGAGACACGGAGACACGGAGACACGAGACACGGGAACACGAGACACAGAGACACGAGACACGGGGACATGGGGACACGTGGACATGGAGACACGAGGCACGGAGACACGGGGACACGGGGACACGGGGACACGGAGACACGGGGACACGGGGACACGGGGACACGGAGACACGCGGACACGGGGACACGGAGACACGGAGACACGAGACACGGAGACACGGAGACATGGGGACACGGGGACACGGGGACATGGGGACACTGAGACATGGAGACATTAGGATGCTGGGAAAATGGGACACTGAGACACGGGGACACGGAGACACGGATACACGGAGACATGAGGACACGGAGACATGGGGACATGGAGACACGGAGACAATGGGACACTGAGACACGGGGACACGGAGACACGGGGACACGGGGACACGGAGACACAAGACACAGAGACATGGAGACATTCGGATGCTGGGACAATGGGACACGGAGACACGGGGACACGGGGACAATGGGACACTGAGACACGGAGACATGGAGACATTAGGATGCTGGGACAATGGAACACTGAGACACGGGGACACTGGGACACGGAGACACGGAGACACGAGACACGGAGACACGGAGACACAAGACACACAGAGACACAAGACACAGGGACACGGGGACACAGAGACACGGAGACACGGAGACACAAGACACGGAGACACGGGGACACGGGGACACGGGGACACAGGGACACGGAGACACGAGACACAGAGACACGGGGACACGGGGACACGGGGACACGGAGACACGGGGACACGGGGACACGGGGACACTGAGACATGGAGACATTAGGATGCTGGGAAAATGGGACAATGAGACACGGGGACACGGAGACACGGGGACATGGGGACATGGAGACACGGAGACACGAGACACGGAGACACGGAGACACGGGGACACGGGGACACGGAGACACGGAGACACGGGGACACGGGGACACGGGGACACGGGGACACTGAGACATGGAGACATTAGGATGCCGGGAAAATGGGACACTGAGACACGGGGACACGGAGACACGGATACACGGATACACGGAGACACGGTGACACGGAGACATGGGGACACGGAGACACGGAGACAATGGGACACTGAGACACGGGGATACGGAGACACGGGGACACGGGGACACGGGGACATGGAGTCACGGAGACACGGAGACACGAGACATGGAGACATGGGGACACGGGGACACGGAGACACGGAGACACGGAGACACGGAGACACGGAGACACGGGGACACAGGGACACGGAGACACGGGGACACGGAGACACAGAGACATGGAGACAATGGGACACTGAGACACGGGGACACGGAGACACGGGGACACGGAGACAATGGGACACTGAGACATGTAGACATTGGGATGCTGGGACAATGGGACACTGAGACACGGGGACACGAGGACACGGAGACACGGGGACAATGGGACACAGACACTGGGACACGGAGACATGGAGACACGGAAACAATGGGACACTGAGACACTGGGACACTGGGACACTGGGACATGGAGACACGGAAACACGGAGACACGGGGACAATGGGACACTGAGACACTGGGACACTGGGACACGGAGACACGGAGACACGGGGACAATGGGACACTGAGACACTGGGACACTGGGACACGGAGACATGGAGACACTAGGACGCTGGGACAATGGGACACGGAGACACGGGGACACAAAGACAGGGGACAATGGGACACTGAGACATGGTGACACGTGGACACGGAGACACGGAGACACGGGGACATGGGGACAATGGGACACGGAGACACGGAGACGCGGAGACACGGGGACACGGGGACAATGGGACACGGAGACACGGAGACACGGGGACATGGGGACAATGGGACACTGAGACACGGAGACACGGGGACAATGGGGCACTGAGACATGGGGACACGGAGACACGGAGACACGGAGACACGGGGACACGGGGACAATGGGACACTGAGACACGGAGACACGGAGACACGGGGACACGGGGACAATGGGACACGGAGACACGGGGACACGGAGACACAGAGACACGGGGACACGGGGACAATGGGACACTGGGACACTGGGACACGGGGACATGGGGACAATGGGACACGGAGACACGGGGACACAGAGACACGGGGACATGGGGACACGGAGACAATTGGACATGGAGACACGGAGACACGAGACACGGAGACACGGGGACACGGGGACACGGAGACACGGGGACACGGGGACACTGAGACATGGAGACATTAGGATGCCGGGAAAATGGGACACTGAGACACGGGGACACGGGGACACGGGGACACAGGGACACGGAGACACGGATACACGGGACACTGAGACACGGGGATACGGAGACACGGGGACATGGGGACACGGGGACATGGAGTCACAGAGACACGGAGACACGAGACATGGAGACACGGGGACAAAGGAAAAAGGGGACACGGAGACACGGAGACACGGAGACAATGGGACACTGAGACACGGGGACACGGAGACACGGGGACACGGGGACAATGGGACACTGAGACACGTAGACATTAGGAAGCTGGGACAATGGGACACTGAGACACGGGGACACGGGGACACAGAGACACGGGGACAATGGGACACAGACACTGTAACACGGAGACACGGAGACAGGGAAACAATGGGACACTGAGACACTGGGACACTGGGACACTGGGACACTGGGACATGGAGACACGGAAACACGGAGACACGGGGACAATGGGACACTGAGACACTGGGACACTGGGACACAGAGACATAGAGACACTAGGACGCTGGGACAATGGGACATGGAGACACAGGGACACTGGGACACGGAGACATGGAGACACTAGGACGCTGGGACAATGGGACACGGAGACATGGTGACACGTGGACACGGAGACACGGAGACACGGTGACACGGGGACAATGGGGCACAGAGACATGGAGACATGGAGACACGGGGACACGGGGACAATGGGACACGGAGACACGGAGACACGGGGACACGGGGACATGGGGACACGGAGACAGGGAGACACGGGGACACGGGGACACTGAGACATGGAGACATTAGGGTGCTGGGAAAATGGGACACTGAGACACGGGGACACGGAGACACGGGGACATGGGGACACGGGGACACGGAGACACGGAGACACGGAGACACGAGACACGGGAACACGAGACACAGAGACACGAGACACGGGGACATGGGGACACGTGGACATGGAGACACGAGACACGGAGACACGGGGACACGGGGACACGGGGACACGGAGACACGGGGACACGGGGACACGGGGACACGGAGACACGCGGACACGGGGACACGGAGACACGGAGACATGAGACACGGAGACACGGAGACATGGGGACACGGGGACACGGGGACATGGGGACACTGAGACATGGAGACATTAGGATGCTGGGAAAATGGGACACTGAGACACGGGGACACGGAGACACGGATACACGGAGACATGAGGACACGGAGACATGGGGACATGGAGACACGGAGACAATGGGACACTGAGACACGGGGACACGGAGACACGGGGACACGGGGACACGGAGACACAAAACACAGAGACATGGAGACATTCGGATGCTGGGACAATGGGACACGGAGACACGGGGACACGGGGACAATGGGACATTGAGACACGGAGACATGGAGACATTAGGATGCTGGGACAATGGAACACTGAGACACGGGGACACTGGGACACGGAGACACGGAGACACGAGACACGGAGACACGGAGACACAAGACACACAGAGACACAAGACACAGGGACACGGGGACACAGAGACACGGAGACACGGAGACACGAGACACGGAGACACGGGGACACGGGGACACGGGGACACAGGGACACGGAGACACGAGACACAGAGACACGGGGACACGGGGACACGGGGACACGGAGACACGGGGACACGGGGACACGGGGACACGGGGACACGGGGACACTGAGACATGGAGACATTAGGATGCTGGGAAAATGGGACAATGAGACACGGGGACACGGAGACACGGGGACATGGGGACATGGGGACATGGAGACACGGAGACACGAGACACGGAGACACGGAGACACGGGGACACGGGGACACGGAGACACGGAGACACGGGGACACGGGGACACGGGGACACGGGGACACTGAGACATGGAGACATTAGGATGCCGGGAAAATGGGACCCTGAGACACGGGGACACGGAGACACGGATACACGGATACACGGAGACAATGGGACACTGAGACACGGGGATACGGAGACACGGGGACACGGGGACACGGGAACATGGAGTCACGGAGACACGGGGACACGAGACATGGAGACACGGGGACACGGGGACACGGAGACACGGAGACACGGAGACACGGAGACACGGAGACACGGGGACACAGGGACACGGAGACACGGGGACACGGAGACACAGAGACATGGAGACAATGGGACACTGAGACACGGGGACACGGAGACACGGGGACACGGAGACAATGGGACACTGAGACATGTAGACATTGGGATGCTGGGACAATGGGACACTGAGACACGGGGACACGAGGACACGGAGACACGGGGACAATGGGACACAGACACTGGGACATGGAGTCATGGAGACACGGAAACAATGGGACACTGAGACACTGGGACACTGGGACACTGGGACATGGAGACACGGAAACACGGAGACACGGGGACAATGGGACACTGAGACACTGGGACACGGAGACACGGAGACACGGGGACAATGGGACACTGAGACACTGGGACACTGGGACACGGAGACATGGAGACACTAGGACGCTGGGACAATGGGACACGGAGACACGGGGACACAAAGACAGGGGACAATGGGACACTGAGACATGGTGACACGTGGACACGGAGACACGGAGACACGGGGACATGGGGACAATGGGGCACGGAGACACGGAGACGCGGAGACACGGGGACACGGGGACAATGGGACACGGAGACACGGAGACACGGGGACATGGGGACAATGGGACACTGAGACACGGAGACACGGGGACAATGGGGCACTGAGACATGGGGACACGGAGACATGGAGACACGGAGACACGGGGACACGGGGACAATGGGACACTGAGACACGGGGACACGGAGACACGGAGACACGGGGACAATGGGACACTGAGACACGGAGACATGGAGACACTAGGATGCTGGGACAATGGGACACGGAGACACGGGGACACGGAGACACAGAGACACGGGGACACGGGGACAATGGGACACTGGGACACTGTGACACGGGGACATGGGGACAATGGGACACGGAGACACGGGGACACAGAGACACGGGGACACGGGGACACGGAGACAATTGGACACGGAGACACGGAGACACGAGACACGGAGACACGGGGACACGGGGACACGGAGACACGGAGACACGGGGACACGGGGACACTGAGACATGGAGACATTAGGATGCCGGGAAAATGGGACACTGAGACACGGGGACACGGGGACACGGGGACACAGGGACACGGAGACACGAGACACAGAGACACGGGGACACGGGGACACGGAGACACGGGGACACGGGGACACGGGGACACGGGGACACGGGGACACGGGGACACTGAGACATGGAGACATTAGGATGCTGGGAAAATGGGACAATGAGACACGGGGACACGGAGACACGGGGACATGGGGACACGGGGACATGGAGACACGGAGACACGAGACACGGAGACACGGAGACACGGGGACACGGGGACACGGAGACACGGAGACACGGGGACACGGGGACACGGGGACACGGGGACACTGAGACAGGGAGACACGGAGACACGAAACAGAGAGACACAGAGACACAGGGACACTGGGACACTGGGACAGAGGGAGACACTGGGACACAGGGAGACACTAGGACACTGGGACACTGGGACACTGAGACACTGGGACAGAGAGACACTCGGACACTGGGACAATAGGACACTGAGACACTGGGACACTGAGACACTGAGACACAGAGACAAGGAGACACTAGGGCACTGGGACTCTAGGACACTGGGATACTGGGACACTGAGACACAGAGACACGGAGACACGGAGACACGGAGACACGAGACACGGAGACACGGGGACACGGCGACACGGGGACACGGGGACACGGGGACACGGAGACACGGGGACACGAGACACGGAGACACGGGGACACGGGGACATGGGGACATGGAGACACGGAGACACGGGGACATGGGGACACGGAGACATGGAGACATTAGGGTGCTGGGAAAATGGGACACTGAGACACGGGGACACGGAGACACGGGGACATGGGGACACGGGGACACGGAGACACGGAGACACGAGACACGGAG
The DNA here is from genome assembly GCF_044704955.1 of Pristiophorus japonicus. Classification (NCBI taxonomy): domain Eukaryota; kingdom Metazoa; phylum Chordata; class Chondrichthyes; family Pristiophoridae; genus Pristiophorus; species Pristiophorus japonicus. The sequence goes on from NC_091977.1 coordinate 372,654,096, forward strand.
ACACGGAGACACGGGGACACGGGGACAAAGGGACACGGAGACACGGGGACACGGGGACACTGACATATGGAGACATTAGGATGCTGGGAAAATGGGACACTGAGACACTGAGACACGGGGACACGGAGACATGGATACACGGATACACGGAGACACGGGGACAATGGGACACTGGGACACGGAGACACTAGGATGCTGGGACAATGGGACACGACGACACGGGGACACGGAGACACGTAGACAATGGGACACGGAGGCACGGGGACATTGGGACACTGGGACACTGGGACCCGGGGACATGGGGACAATGGGACACGGAGACACGGGGACACGGAGACACGAGGACACGGGGACACGGGGACAATGGGACACTGGGACACTGGGACCCGGGGACATGGGGACAATGGGACACGGAGACACGGGGACACGGAGACACGGGAACACGGGGACACGGAGACAATGCGACACATAGAGACAGAGAGACACGGGAACACGGGGACACGGGGACAATGGGACACGGAGACACGGGGACACGGAGACACAGAGACACGGGGACACGGGGACAATGGGACACTGGGACACTGGGACCCGGGGACATGAGGACAATGGGACACGGAGACATGGAGACATTAGGATGCTGGGAAAATGGGACACTGAGACACGGGGACACGGAGACACGGAGACACGGGGACACAGGGACACGGAGACACGGGGACACGGAGACACAGAGACATGGAGACAATGGGACACTGAGACACGGGGACACGGAGACACGGGGACACGGGGACAATGGGACACTGAGACATGTAGACATTAGGATGTTGGGACAATGGGACACTGAGACACGGGGACATGTGGACACGGAGACACGGGGACAATGGGACACAGACACTGGGACACGGAGACACGGAGACACGGAAACAATGGGACACTGAGACACTGGGACACTGGGACACTGGGACATGGAGACACGGAAACACGGAGACACGGGGACAATGGGACACTGAGACACTGGGACACTGGGACACGGAGACACGGAGACACGGGGACAATGGGACACTGAGACACTGGGACACTGGGACACGGAGGCATGGAGACACTAGGACGCTGGGACAATGGGACACGAAGACACGGGGACACAGAGACAGGGGACAATGGGACACTGAGACATGGTGACACGTGGACACGGAGACACGGAGACACGGGGACATGGGGACAATGGGGCACGGAGACACGGAAACGCAGAGACACGGGGACACGGGGACAATGGGACACGGAGACACGGAGAGACGGGGACATGGGGACAATGGGACACTGAGACACGGAGATACGGGGACAATGGGGCACTAAGACGCGGGGACACGGAGACACGGAGACACGGGGACAATGGGACACTGAGACATGGAGACATGGAGACACTAGGATGCTGGGACAATGGGACACGGAGACACGGGGACACGGGGACAATGGGACACTGGGATACTGGGACACGGGGACATGGGGACAATGGGACACGGAGACACGGGGACACGGAGACAATTTGACACGGAGACATGGAGACACGGGGACACGGGGACAATGGGACACGGAGACACGGGGACACGGAGACACGGAGACACGGGGACAATGGGACACGGAGACACGGAGACACGGGGACACGGGGACAATGGGACACGGAGACACAGAGACACGGGGACACGGGGACAATGGGACACTGAGACACGGAGACACGGGGACAATGGGGCACTGAGACACGGAGACACGGAGACACGGAGACACGGGGACAATGGGACACTGAGACATTGAGACATGGAGACACTAGGATGCTGGGACAATGGGACATGGAGACACGGGGACACGGAGACACGGAGACAATGGGACACAGAGAAACGGAGACACGGAGACATGGGGACACTAGGATGCTGGGACAATGGGACACGACGACACGGGGACACGGAGACACGTAGACAATGGGACACGGAGGCACGGGGACATTGGGACACTGGGACACTGGGACCCGGGGACATGGGGACAATGGGACACGGAGACACGGGGACACGGAGACACGAGGACACGGGGACACGGGGACAATGGGACACTGGGACACTGGGACCCGGGGACATGGGGACAATGGGACACGGAGACACGGGGACACGGAGACACGGGGACACGGGGACACGGAGACAATGCGACACATAGAGACAGAGAGACACGGGAACACGGGGACACGGGGACAATGGGACACGGAGACACGGGGACACGGAGACACAGAGACACGGGGACACGGGGACAATGGGACACTGGGACACTGGGACCCGGGGACATGAGGACAATGGGACACGGAGACATGGAGACATTAGGATGCTGGGAAAATGGGACACTGAGACACGGGGACACGGAGACACGGAGACACGGATACACGGGACACTGAGACACGGGGATACGGAGACACGGGGACACGGGGACACGGGGACATGGAGTCACAGAGACACGGAGACACGAGACATGGAGACACGGGGACAAAGGAAAAAGGGGACACGGAGACACGGAGACACGGAGACAATGGGACACTGAGACACGGGGACACGGAGACACGGAGACACAAGACACAGGGACACGGGGACACAGATACACGGAGACACGGAGACACGAGACACGGAGACACGGGGACACGGGGACACGGGGACACAGGGACACGGAGACACGAGACACAGTGACACGGGGACACGGGGACACGGGGACACGGAGACACGGGGACACGGGGACACGGGGACACGGGGACACGGGGACACTGAGACATGGAGACATTAGGATGCTGGGAAAATGGGACAATGAGACACGGGGACACGGAGACACGGGGACATGGGGACATGGGGACATGGAGACACGGAGACACGAGACACGGAGACACGGGGACACGGGGACACGGAGACACGGAGACACGGGGACACGGGGACACGGGGACACGGGGACACTGAGACATGGAGACATTAGGATGCCGGGAAAATGGGACACTGAGACACGGTGACACGGAGACACGGATACACGGATACACGGAGACACGGGGACACGGAGACATGGGGACACGGAGACACGGAGACAATGGGACACTGAGACACGGGGATACGGAGACACGGGGACACGGGGACACGGGGACATGGAGTCACGGAGACACGGAGACACGAGACATGGAGACACGGGGACACGGGGACACGGAGACACGGAGACACGGAGACACGGAGACACGGAGACACGGGGACACAGGGACACGGAGACACGGGGACATGGAGACACAGAGACATGGAGACAATGGGACACTGAGACACGGGGACACGGAGACACGGGGACACGGAGACAATGGGACACTGAGACATGTAGACATTGGGATGCTGGGACAATGGGACACTGAGACACGGGGACACGAGGACACGGAGACACGGGGACAATGGGACACAGACACTGGGACACGGAGACATGGAGACACGGAAACAATGGGACACTGAGACACTGGGACACTGGGACACTGGGACATGGAGACACGGAAACACGGAGACACGGGGACAATGGGACACTGAGACACTGGGACACTGGGACACGGAGACACGGAGACACGGGGACAATGGGACACTGAGACACTGGGACACTGGGACACGGAGACATGGAGACACTAGGACGCTGGGACAATGGGACACGGAGACACGGGGACACAAAGACAGGGGACAATGGGACACTGAGACATGGTGACACGTGGACACGGAGACACGGAGACACGGGGACATGGGGACAATGGGGCACGGAGACACGGAGACGTGGAGACACGGGAACACGGGGACAATGGGACACAGAGACACGGAGACACGGGGACATGGGGACAATGGGACACTGAGACACGGAGACACGGGGACAATGGGGCACTGAGACATGGGGACACGGAGACACGGAGACACGGAGACACGGGGACACGGGGACAATGGGACACTGAGACACGGGGACACGGAGACACGGAGACACGGGGACAATGGGACACTGAGACACGGAGACATGGAGACACTAGGATGCTGGGACAATGGGACACGGAGACACGGGGACACGGAGACACAGAGACACGGGGACAAGGGGACAATGGGACACTGGGACACTGGGACACGGGGACATGGGGACAATGGGACACGGAGACACGGGGACACAGAGACACGGGGACACGGGGACACGGAGACAATTGGACACGGAGACACGGAGACACGAGACACGGCGACACGGGGACACGGGGACACGGAGACACGGAGACACGGGGACACGGGGACACGGGGACACGGGGACACTGAGACATGGAGACATTAGGATGCCGGGAAAATGGGACACTGAGACACGGGGACACGGGGACACGGGGACACAGGGACACGGAGACACGAGACACAGAGACACGGGGACACGGGGACACGGAGACACGGGGACATGGAGACACGGAGACATGGAGACACGGAGACACGAGACACGGAGACACGGAGACACGGGGACACGGGGACACGGAGACACGGAGACACGGGGACACGGGGACACGGGGACACTGAGACATGGAGACATTAGGATGCCGGGAAAATGGGACACTGAGACACGGGGACATGGAGACACGGATACACGGATACACGGAGACACGGGGACACGGAGACATGGGGACACGGAGACACGGAGACAATGGGACACTGAGACACGGGGATACGGAGACACGGGGACACGGGGACACGGGGACATGGAGTCACTGAGACACGGAGACACGGAAACACGAAGACACGGAGACACGGAGACACGGGGACACAGGGACACGGAGACACGGGGACACGGAGACACAGAGACATGGAGACAATGGGACACTGAGACACGGGGACATGTGGACACGGAGACACGGGGACAATGGGACACAGACACTGGGACACGGAGACACGGAGACACGGAAACAATGGGACACTGAGACACTGGGACACTGGGACACTGGGACATGGAGACACGGAAACACGGAGACACGGGGACAATGGGACATTGAGACACTGGGACACTGGGACACGGAGACACGGAGACACGGGGACAATGGGACACTGAGACACTGGGACACTGGGACACGGAGGCATGGAGACACTAGGACGCTGGGACAATGGGACACGAAGACACGGGGACACAGAGACAGGGGACAATGGGACACTGAGACATGGTGACACGTGGACACGGAGACACGGAGACACGGGGACATGGGGACAATGGGGCACGGAGACACGGAAACGCAGAGACACGGGGACACGGGGACAATGGGACACGGAGACACGGAGAGACGGGGACATGGGGATAATGGGACACTGAGACACGGAGATACGGGGACAATGGGGCACTAAGACGCGGGGACACGGAGACACGGAGACACGGGGACAATGGGACACTGAGACATGGAGACATGGAGACACTAGGATGCTGGGACAATGGGACACGGAGACACGGGGACACGGGGACAATGGGACACTGGGATACTGGGACACGGGGACATGGGGACAATGGGACACAGAGACACGGGGACACGGAGACAATTTGACACGGAGACATGGAGACACGGGGACACGGGGACAATGGGACACGGAGACACGGGGACACGGAGACACGGAGACACGGGGACAATGGGACACGGAGACACGGAGACACGGGGACACGGGGACAATGGGACACGGAGACACAGAGACACGGGGACACGGGGACAATGGGACACTGAGACACGGAGACACGGGGACAATGGGGCACTGAGACACGGAGACACGGAGACACGGAGACACGGGGACAATGGGACACTGAGACATTGAGACATGGAGACACTAGGATGCTGGGACAATGGGACATGGAGACACGGGGACACGGAGACACGGAGACAATGGGACACAGAGAAACGGAGACACGGAGACATGGGGACACTAGGATGCTGGGACAATGGGACACGGAGACACGGGGACACGGAGACACGGAGACACGGGGACACGGGGACAATGGGACACTGAGACACGGAGACATGGCGACACGAAGATGCTGGGACAATGGGACACGGAGACACGGGGACACGGAGACACGGAGACAATGGGACACGGAGGCACGGGGACACGGGGACACGGGGACACGGGCACACGGAGACACAGAGACACGGGGACACGGGGACAATGGGACACTGGGACACTGGGACACGGGGACATGGGGACAATGGGACACGGAACACGGGGACACGGAGACACGGGGACACGGGGACACGGAGACAATGGGATACGGAGACAATGGGACACGGGGACATGGGGACAATGGAACACGGAGACACGGGGACACGGAGACACGGAGACACGGGGACACGGAGACACTGGGACACGTGGACACGGAGACAATGGGACACGGAGACACGGAGACACGGGAACAAGGGGACACGGGGACAATGGGACACGGAGACACGGAGACATGGAGACACGAAGATGCTGGGTCAATGGGACACGGAGACACGGGGACACGGAGACACGGAGACAATAGGACACGGAGGCACGGGGACACGGGGAAACGGAGACACGGGGACACGGGCACACGGAGACACAGAGACACGGGGACACGGGGACAATGGGACACTGGGACACTGGGACACGGCGACATGGGGACAATGGGACACGGAGACACGGGGACACGGAGACACGGGGACACGGGGACACGGAAACAATGGGACACGGAGACAATGGGACATGGGGACACGGAGACACGGGGACACGGGGACACGGAGACAATGGGACACGGAGACACGGAGACATGGGAACACGGGGACACGGAGACAATGGGACACGGAGACACGGAGACATGGGAACACGGGGACACGGAGACACGGGGACACAGGGACACGGAGACCATGGGCCACGGAGACACGGAGACACGGGAACACGGGGACACGGGGACAAAGGAACACGGAGACACGGGGACACAGAGACACGGGGACACGGGGACACGGGCACAATGGGACACAGAGACACGGAAACACGGGGACACGGGGACAATGGGACACGGAGACACGGAGACACGGGGACAAGGGGACAATGGGACACTGAGACACGGAGACATGGAGACATTAGAATGCTGGGACAATGGGACACTGAGACACGGAGACATTAGGATGCTGGGACAATGGGACAATGAGACACGGAGACACGGGGACAATGGGGCACTGAGACACGGAGACACGGAGACACGGGGAAACGGGAACAATGGGACACTGAGACACGGGGACACGGAGACACGGAGACACGGGGACAATGGGACACTGAGACACGGAGACATGGAGACACTAGGATGCTGGGACAATGGGACACGGAGACACGGGGATACGGAGACACAGAGACAATGGGACACGGAGGCACGGGGACACGGGGACATGGGGACAATGGGACACTGGGACACTGGGACACGGGGACATGGGGACAATGGGACCCGGGGACACGGAGACACGGGGACACGGGGACAATGGGACACGGAGACACGGAGACACGGGGACACGGGGACAATGGGACACAGACACGGAGACACGGGGACACGGGGACAATGGGACACGGAGACACGGAGACACGGGGACACGGGGAAACGGGGACAATGGGACACAGACACGGAGACACGGGGACACGGGGACAATGGGACACAGACACGGAGACACGGAGACACGGAGACACGGGGACAATGGGACACTGAGACACAGAGACATGGAGACACTAGGATGCTGGGACAATGGGACACGGAGACACGGGGACACGGAGACACGGAGACAATGGGACACGGAGGCACGCGGACACGGGGACACGGGGACACGGGGACAATGGAACACTGGGACACTGGGGCACGGGGACATGGGGACAATGGGACACGGAGACACGGGGACACGGAGACACGGGGACACGGGGACACAGAGACAATGGGAGACGGAGACACGGGAACACGGGGACATGGGGACAATGGGACACGGAGACACGGGGACACGGAGACACGGAGACACGGGGACAATGGGACACAGAGACACGGAGACACGGGGACACGGGGACAATGGGACACGGAGACACGGAGACACGGGGACACGGGGACAATGGGACACTGAGACACGGAGACATGGGGACAATGGGGCACTGAGACACGGAGACACGGAGACACGGAGACACGGAGACACGGAGACACGGGGAAACGGGGACAATGGGACACTGAGACACGGTGACATGGAGACACTAGGATGCTGGGACAATGGGACACGGAGACACGGGGACACGGAGACACGGAGACAATGGGACATGGAGGCACGGGGACACGGGGACACGGGGACACGGGCAAACGGAGACACAGAGACACGGGGACACGGGGACACGGGGACACGGAGACAATGGGACACGGAGACAATGGGACACGGGGACACGGAGACACGGGGACACGGGGACACAGGGACAGGGAGACAATGGGACACAGAGACACGGAGACATGGGAACACGGGGACACGGAGACACGGGGACACGGGGACACGGAGACAATGGGACACGGAGACACGGAGACATGGGAACACGGGGACACGGAGACACGGGGACACGGGGACACGGAGACAATGGGACACGGAGACACGGGGACACGGAGACACGGGGACACGGGGACAATGGGACACGGAGACACGGAGACACGGGGACAATGGGACACTGAGACACGGAGACACGGGGACACAGAGACATGGACACACAGGGACATGGAGACATGGATACACAGAGGCACGGAGACACGGAGACAAAGGGGCACTGAGACAGGGAGACACGGAGACACGAAACAGAGAGACACAGAGACACAGGGACACTGGGACACTGGGACAGAGGGAGACACTGGGACACGGGGACACAGGGACAATGGGACACAGACACGGAGACACGGGGACACGGAGACACGGAGACACGGGGACAATGGGACACTGAGACATGGAGACACTAGGATGCTGGGACAATGGGACACGGAGACACGGGGACACGGAGACATGGGAACACGGGGACACGGAGACACGGGGACACGGGGACACGGAGACAATGGGACACGGAGACACGGGGACACGGAGACACGGGGACACGGGGACAATGGGACACGGAGACACGGAGACACGGGGACAATGGGACACTGAGACACGGAGACACGGGGACACAGAGACATGGACACACAGGGACATGGAGACACGGATACACAGAGGCACGGAGACACGGAGACAAAGGGGCACTGAGACAGGGAGACACGGAGACACGAAACAGAGAGACACAGAGACACAGGGACACTGGGACACTGGGACAGAGGGAGACACTGGGACACGGGGACACAGGGACAATGGGACACAGACACGGAGACACGGGGACACGGAGACACGGAGACACGGGGACAATGGGACACTGAGACATGGAGACACTAGGATGCTGGGACAATGGGACACGGAGACACGGGGACACGGAGACACGGAGACAATGGGACATGGAGGCACGGGGACACGGGGACACGGGGACAATGGGACACTGGGACACTGGGACCCGGGGACATGGGGACATGGGGACAATGGGACACGGAGACACGGGGACACAGAGACACGGGGACATGGGGACACGGAGACAATTCGACATGGAGACACGGAGACACGGGACCACGGGGACATGGGGACAATGGGACACGGAGACACGGGGACATGGAGACACGGGGACACGGGGACAATGGGACACGGAGACACGGAGACACGGGGACACGGGGACACTCGGACACTGGGACACTAGGACACTGAGACACTGGGACACTGAGACACAGAGATACTAGAACACGGGGACACTGAGACACTGATACACTGGGACACTGAGACACTGAGTCACTGGGACACTAGGGCACTGGGACACTGAAACACGGAGACACGGAGACACGGGGACACGGGGACAATGGGACACTGAGACACGGAGACATGGGGACAATGGGGCACTGAGACACGGAGACATGGAGACACTAGGATGCTGGGACAATGGGACACGGAGACACGGGGACACGGAGACACGGAGACAATGGGACACGGAGGCACGGGGACACGGGGACACGGGGACATGGGGATACGGGCACACGGAGACACAGAGACACGGGGACACGGGGACAATGGGACACTGGGACACTGGGACACGGCGACATGGGGACAATGGGACACGGAGACACGGGGACAGGGAGACACGGGGACACGGGGACACGGAGACAATGGGACACGGAGACAATGGGACACGGGGACACGGAGACACGGGGACACGGGGACACGGAGACAATGGGACACGGAGACACGGATACATGGGAACACGGGGACACGGAGACATGGGGACACGGGGACATGGAGACAATGGGACACGGAGACATGGAGACACGGGAACACGGGGACACGGGGACAATGGGACACGGAGACACGGGGACACGGAGACACGGGGACACGGGGACAATGGGACACGGAGATACGGAGACACGGGGAGACGGGGACATGGGGACAATGGGACGCGGAGACACGGAGACACGGGGACACGGAGACACGGAGACATGGGGACAATGGGACACTGAGACACGGAGACATGGAGACACTAGGATGCTGGGACAATGGGACACGGAGACATGGGGACACGGAGACACGGAGACAATGGGACACGGAGAAACGGAGACACGGAGACATGGGGACACTAGGATGCTGGGACAATGGGACACGGAGACACGGGGACACGGAGACACGGAGACACGGGGACACGGGGACAATGGGACACTGAGACACGGAGACATGGCGACACGAAGATGCTGGGACAATAGGACACGGAGACACGGGGACACGGAGACACGGAGACAATGGGACACGGAGGCACGGGGACACGGGGACACGGGGACACGGGCACACGGAGACACAGAGACACGGGGACACGGGGACAATGGGACACTGGGACACTGGGACACAGTGACATGGGGACAATGGGACACGGAGACACGGGGACACGGAGACACGGGGACACGGGGACACGGAGACAATGGGATACGGAGACAATGGGACACGGGGACATGGGGACAATGGAACACGGAGACACGGGGACACGGAGACACGGAGACATGGGGACACGGAGACACTGGGACACGGAGACACGGAGACATGGGAACACGGGGACACGGAGACACGGGGACACGGGGACACGGAGACAATGGGACACGGAGACACGGAGACACGGGAACACGGGGACATGGGGACAATGGGACACGGAGACACGGGGACACGGAGACACGGGGACACGGGGACAATGGGACACGGAGACACGGAGACACGGGGACACGGGGACAATGGGACACGGACACGGAGACACGGGGACACGTGTACAATGGGCCACGGAGACACAGAGACACGGGGACACGGGGACAATGGGACACTGAGACACGGAGTCATGGAGACATTAGGATGCTGGGACAATGGGACACTGAGACACGGAGACACGGGGACAATGGGGCACTGAGGCACAGAGACACGGAGACACGGAGACACGGGGAAACGGGGACAATGGGACATTGAGACACGGGGACACGGAGACACGGAGACACGGGGACAATGGGACACTGAGACACGGAGACATGGAGACACTAGGATGCTGGGACAATGGGACACGGAGACACGGGGATACGGAGACACAGAGACAATGGGACATGGAGGCACGGGGACACGGGGACAATGGTACATGGAGACACGGAGACACGGAGACACGGGGACACGGAGACATGGAGACATGGAGCCATGGAGACACGGGGACAATGGGACACTGAGACACGGAGACACAGGGACTTAGGGACACTGAGACACCGGGACACTGGGACACGGAGACATGGAGACACTAGGACGCTGGGACAATGGGACATGGAGACACGGAGACAGGGGACAATGGGACACTGAGACACGGAGACACGGGGACACAGAGACATGGACACACAGGGACATGGAGACACGGATACACAGTGGCACGGAGACACGGAGACAAAGGGGCACTGAGACAGGGAGACACGGAGACACGAAACAGAGAGACACAGAGACACAGGGACACGGGGACACGGAGACATGGGGACACGGGGACATGGAGACAATGGGACACGGAGACATGGAGACACGGGAACACGGGGACACGGGGACAATGGGACACGGAGACACGGGGACACGGAGACACGGGGACACGGGGACACGGGGACAATGGGACACGGAGATACGGAGACACGGGGAGACGGGGACATGGGGACAATGGGACGCGGAGACACGGAGACACGGGGACACGGAGACACGGAGACACGGGGACAATGGGACACTGAGACACGGAGACATGGAGACACTAGGATGCTGGGACAATGGGACACGGAGACACGGGGACGCGGAGACACGGAGACAATGGGACACGGAGAAACGGAGACACGGAGACATGGGGACACTAGGATGCTGGGACAATGGGACACGGAGACACGGGGACACGGAGGCACGGAGACACGGGGACACGGGGACAATGGTACACTGAGACACGGAGACATGGCGACACGAAGATGCTGGGACAATGGGACACGGAGACACGGGGACACGGAGACACGGAGACAATGGGACACGGAGGCACGGGGACACGGGGACACAGGGACATGGGCACACGGAGACACAGAGACACGGGGACACGGGGACAATGGGACACTGGGACACTGGGACACGGGGACATGGGGACAATGGGACACGGAGACACGGGGACACGGAGACACGGGAACACGGGGACACGGGGACAATGGGACACGGAGACACGGGGACACGGAGACACGGAGACACGGGGACAATGGGACACAGAGACACGGAGACACGGGGACACGGGGACAATGGGACACGGAGACACGGAGACAAAGGGACACGGGGACAATGGGACACTGAGACACGGAGACATGGGGACAATGGGGCACTGAGACACGGAGACACGGAGACACGGAGACACGGAGACACGGGGAAACGGGGACAATGGGACACTGAGACACGGAGACATGGAGACACTAGGATGCTGGGACAATGGGACACGGAGACACGGGGACACGGAGACACGGAGACAATGGGACATGGAGGCACGGGGACACGGGGACACGGGGACACGGGGACACGGGGACACGGGGACACGGGCAAACGGAGACACAGAGACACGGGGACACGGGGACAATGGGACACTGGGACACTAGGACACGGGGACATGGGGACATGGGGACAATGGGACACGGAGACACGGGGACATGGAGACACGGGGACACGGGGACACGGAGACAATGGGACATGGAGACAATGGGACACGGGGACACGGAGACACGGGGACACGGGGACACGGAGACAATGGGACACGGGGACACGGGGACACGGGGACACAGAGACAATGGGACACGGAGACAATGGGACACGGGGACACGGAGACACGGGGACACGGGGACACAGGGACAGGGAGACAATGGGACACGGAGACACGGAGACATGGGAACACGGGGACACGGAGACACGGGGACACGGGGACACGGAGACAATGGGACACGGAGACACGGAGACATGGGAACACGGGGACACGGAGACACGGGGACACGGGGACACGGAGACAATGGGACACGGAGACACGGGGACACGGAGACACGGGGACACGGGGACAATGGGACACGGAGACACGGAGACACGGGGACAATGGGACACTGAGACACGGAGACACGGGGACACAGAGACATGGACACACAGGGACATGGAGACACGGATACACAGAGGCACGGAGACACGGAGACAAAGGGGCACTGAGACAGGGAGACACGGAGACACGAAACAGAGAGACACAGAGACACAGGGACACTGGGACACTGGGACAGAGGGAGACACTGGGACACGGGGACACAGGGACAATGGGACACAGACAAGGAGACACGGGTACACGGAGACACGGAGACACGGGGACAATGGGACACTGAGACATGGAGACACTAGGATGCTGGGACAATGGGACACGGAGACACGGGGACACGGAGACACGGAGACAATGGGACACGGAGGCACGGGGACACGGGGACACGGGGACACGGGGACAATGGGACACTGGGACACTGGGACACGGGGACATGGGGACATGGGGACAATGGGACACGGAGACACGGGGACACGGAGACACGGGGACACGGGGACACGGAGACAATTCGACATGGAGACACGGAGACACGGGACCACGGGGACATGGGGACAATGGGACACGGAGACACGGGGACACGGAGACACGGGGACAATGGGACACGGAGACACGGAGACACGGGGACACGGGGACAATGGGACACGGAGACACGGAGACACGGGGACACGGGGACACTCGGACACTGGGACACTAGGACACTGAGACACTGGGACACTGAGACACAGAGATACTAGAACACGGGGACACTGAGACACTGAGACACTGGGACACTGAGACACAGAGACAAGGAGACACTAGGGCACTGGGACACTGAAACACGGAGACACGGAGACACGGGGACACGGGGACAATGGGACACTGAGACACGGAGACATGGGGACAATGGGGCACTGAGACACGGAGACATGGAGACACTAGGATGCTGGGACAATGGGACACGGAGACACGGGGACACGGAGACACGGAGACAATGGGACACGGAGGCACGGGGACACGGGGACACGGGGACACGGGGATACGGGCACACGGAGACACAGAGACACGGGGACACGGGGACAATGGGACACTGGGACACTGGGACACGGCGACATGGGGACAATGGGACACGGAGACACGGGGACACGGAGACATGGGGACACGGGGACACGGAGACAATGGGACACGGAGACAATGGGACACGGGGACACGGAGACACGGGGACATGGGGACACGGAGACAATGGGACACGGAGACACGGATACATGGGAACACGGGGACACGGAGACATGGGGACACGGGGACATGGAGACAATGGGACACGGAGACATGGAGACACGGGAACACGGGGACACGGGGACAATGGGACACGGAGACACGGGGACACGGAGACACGGGGACACAGGGACAATGGGACACGGAGATACGGAGACACGGGGAGACGGGGACATGGGGACAATGGGACGCGGAGACACGGAGACACGGGGACACGGAGACACGGAGACACGGGGACAATGGGACACTGAGACACGGAGACATGGAGACACTAGGATGCTGGGACAATGGGACACGGAGACACGGGGACACGGAGACACGGAGACAATGGGACACGGAGAAACGGAGACACGGAGACATGGGGACACTAGGATGCTGGGACAATGGGACACGGAGACACGGGGACACGGAGACATGGAGACACGGGGACACGGGGACAATGGGACACTGAGACACGGAGACATGGCGACACGAAGATGCTGGGACAATAGAACACGGAGACATGGGGACACGGAGACACGGAGACAATGGGACACGGAGGCACGGGGACACGGGGACACGGGGACACGGGCACACGGAGACACAGAGACACGGGGACACGGGGACAATGGGACACTGGGACACTGGGACACGGGGACATGGGGACAATGGGACACGGAGACACGGGGACATGGAGACACGGGGACACGGGGACACGGAGACAATGGGATACGGAGACAATGGGACACGGGGACATGGGGACAATGGAACACGGAGACACGGGGACACGGAGACACGGAGACACGGGGACACGGAGACACTGGGACACGGAGACACGGAGACATGGGAACACGGGGACACGGAGACACGGGGACACGGGGACACGGAGACAATGGGACACGGAGACACGGAGACACGGGAACACGGGGACATGGGGACAATGGGACACGGAGACACGGGGACACGGAGACACGGGGACACGGGGACAATGGGACACGGAGACACGGAGACACGGGGACACGGGGACAATGGGACACGGACACGGAGACACGGGGACACGGGTACAATGGGACACGGAGACACAGAGACACGGGGACACGGGGACAATGGGACACTGAGACACGGAGTCATGGAGACATTAGGATGCTGGGACAATGGGACACTGAGACACGGAGACACGGGGACAATGGGGCACTGAGGCACAGAGACACGGAGACACGGAGACACGGGGAAACGGGGACAATGGGACATTGAGACACGGGGACACGGAGACACGGAGACACGGGGACAATGGGACACTGAGACACGGAGACATGGAGACACTAGGATGCTGGGACAATGGGACACGGAGACACGGGGATACGGAGACACAGAGACAATGGGACATGGAGGCACGGGGACACGGGGACACGGGGACAATGGTACATGGAGACACGGAGACACGGAGACACGGGGACACGGAGACATGGAGACATGGAGCCATGGAGACACGGGGACAATGGGACACTGAGACACGGAGACACAGGGACTTAGGGACACTGAGACACCGGGACACTGGGACACGGAGACATGGAGACACTAGGACGCTGGGACAATGGGACATGGAGACACGGAGACAGGGGACAATGGGACACTGAGACACGGAGACACGGGGACACAGAGACATGGACACACAGGGACATGGAGACACGGATACACAGTGGCACGGAGACACGGAGACAAAGGGGCACTGAGACAGGGAGACACGGAGACACGAAACAGAGAGACACAGAGACACAGGGACACGGGGACACGGAGACATGGGGACACGGGGACATGGAGACAATGGGACACGGAGACATGGAGACACGGGAACACGGGGACACGGGGACAATGGGACACGGAGACACGGGGACACGGAGACACGGGGACACGGGGACACGGGGACAATGGGACACGGAGATACGGAGACACGGGGAGACGGGGACATGGGGACAATGGGACGCGGAGACACGGAGACACGGGGACACGGAGACACGGAGACACGGGGACAATGGGACACTGAGACACGGAGACATGGAGACACTAGGATGCTGGGACAATGGGACACGGAGACACGGGGACACGGAGACACGGAGACAATGGGACACGGAGAAACGGAGACACGGAGACATGGGGACACTAGGATGCTGGGACAAAGGGACACGGAGACACGGGGACACGGAGACACGGAGACACGGGGACACGGGGACAATGGGACACTGAGACACGGAGACATGGCGACACGAAGATGCTGGGACAATGGGACACGGAGACACGGGGACACGGAGACACGGAGACAATGGGACACGGAGGCACGGGGACACGGGGACACGGGGACACGGGCACACGGAGACACAGAGACACGGGGACACGGGGACAATGGGACACTGGGACACTGGGACACGGGGACATGGGGACAATGGGACACGGAGACACGGGGACACGGAGACACGGGGACACGGGACACGGAGACAATGGGATACGGAGACAATGGGACACGGGGACATGGGGACAATGGAACACGGAGACACGGGGACACGGAGACACGGAGACACGGGGACACGGAGACACTGGGACACGGAGACACGGAGACATGGGAACACGGGGACATGGAGACACGGGGACACGGGGACACGGAGACAATGGGACACGGAGACACGGAGACACGGGAACACGGGGACACGGGGACAATGGGACACGGAGACACGGGGACACGGAGACACGGGGACACGGGGACAATGGGACACGGAGACACGGAGACACGGGGACACGGGGACAATGGGACACGGACACGGAGACACGGAGACACGGGTACAATGGGACACGGAGACACAGAGACACGGGGACACGGGGACAATGGGACACTGAGACACGGAGTCATGGAGACATTAGGATGCTGGGACAATGGGATACTGAGACACGGAGACACGGGGACAATGGGGCACTGAGGCACGGAGACACGGAGACACGGGGACACGGGGAAACGGGGACAATGGGACATTGAGACACGGGGACACGGAGACACGGAGACACGGGGACAATGGGACACTGAGACACGGCGACATGGAGACACTAAGATGCTGGGACAATGGGACACGGAGACACGGGGATACGGAGACACAGAGACAATGGGACATGGAGGCACGGGGACACGGGGACACGGGGACAATGGGACATGGAGACACGGAGACACGGAGACACGGGGACACGGAGACATGGAGACATGGAGACATGGAGACACGGGGACAATGGGACACTGAGACACGGAGACACAGGGACTTAGGGACACTGAGACACCGGGACACTGGGACACGGAGACATGGAGACAATAGGACGCTGGGACAATGGGACATGGAGACACGGAGACAGGGGACAATGGGACACTGAGACACGGAGACACGGGGACACAGAGACATGGACACACAGGGACATGGAGACACGGATAAACAGTGGCACGGAGACACGGAGACAAAGGGGCACTGAGACAGGGAGACACGGAGACACGAAACAGAGAGACACAGAGACACAGGGACACTGGGACACTGGCACAGAGGGAGACACTGGGACACAGGGAGACGCTAGGACACTGGGACACTGGGACACTGAGACACTGGGACACAGAGACACTCGGACACTGGGACAATAGGACACTGAGACACTGGGACACTGAGACACTGAGACACAGAGACAAGGAGACACTAGGGCACTGGGACTCTAGGACACTGGGATACTGGGACACTGAGACACAGAGACACGGAGACACGGAGACACGGGGACACGGGGACACGGGGACACGGGCACACGGAGACACAGAGACACAGGGACACGGGGACAATGGGACATTGGGACACTGGGACACGGGGACATGGGGACAATGGGACACGGAGACACAGGGACACGGAGACACGTGGACACGGGGACATGGAGACAATGGGACACGGAGACAATGGGACACGGGGACACGGAGACACGGGGACACGGGGACATGGAGACAATGGGACACGGAGACACGGAGACACGGGAACACGGGGACACGGAGACACGGGGACACGGGGACACGGAGACAATGGGACACGGAGACACGGAGACACGGGAACACGGGGACACGGGGACAATGGGACACGGTGACACGGGGACACGGAGACACGGGGACACGGGGACAATGGGACATGGAGACACGGAGACACGGGGACACGGGGACAATGGGACACAGACACGGAGACACGGGGACACGGAGACACGGGGACACGGAGACACGGAGACAATGGGACATGGAGGCACGGGGACACGGGGACACCGGGACAATGGGACACTGGGACACTGGGACACGGGGGCATGGGGACAATGGGACACGGAGACACGGGGACACGGAGACACGGGGACACGGGGACACGGAGACAATGGGACACGGAGACACGGGAACACGGGGACACGGGGACAATGGGACACGGAGACACGGGGACACGGAGACACGGAGACACGGGGACAATGGGACACGGAGACACGGAGACACGGGGACACGGGGACAATGGGACACTGAGACACGGAGACATGGGGACAATGGGGCACTGAGACACGGAGACACGGAGACACGGAGACACGGAGACACGGGGAAACGGGGACAATGGGACACTGAGACACGGGGACACGGAGACACAGAGACACGGGGACACGGGGACAATGGGACACTGAGACACGGAGACATGGAGACACTAGGATGCTGGGACAATGGGACACGGAGACACGGGGACACAGAGACACGGAGACAATGGGACACGGAGGCACGGGGACACGGGGACACGGGGACACGGGGATACGGGGACACGGGCAAACGGAGACACAGAGACACGTGGACATGGGGACAATGGGACACTGGGACACTAGGACACGGGGACATGGGGACATGGGGACAATGGGACACGGAGACACGGGGACACGGAGACACGGGGACACGGGGACACGGAGACAATGGGACATGGAGACAATGGGACACGGGGACACGGAGACACAGGGACACGGGGACACGGGGACACGGAGACAATGGGACCCGGAGACACGGGGACACGGGGACAATGGGATACGGAGACAATGGGACACGGGGACATGGGGACAATGGAACACGGAGACACGGGGACACGGAGACACGGAGACACGGGGACACGGAGACACTGGGACACGGAGACACGGAGACATGGGAACACGGGGACACGGAGACACGGGGACACGGGGACACGGAGACAATGGGACACGGAGACACGGAGACACGGGAACACGGGGACATGGGGACAATGGGACACGGAGACACGGGGACACGGAGACACGGGGACACGGGGACAATGGGACACGGAGACACGGAGACACGGGGACACGGGGACAATAGGACACGGACACGGAGACACGGGGACACGGGTACAATGGGACACGGAGACACAGAGACACGGGGACACGGGGACAATGGGACACTGAGACACGGAGTCATGGAGACATTAGGATGCTGGGACAATGGGACACTGAGACACGGAGACACGGGGACAATGGGGCACTGAGGCACGGAGACACGGAGACACGGAGACACGGGGAAACGGGGACAATGGGACATTGAGACACGGGGACACGGAGACACGGAGACACGGGGACAATGGGACACTGAGACACGGAGACATGGAGACACTAGGATGCTGGGACAATGGGACACGGAGACACGGGGATACGGAGACACAGAGACAATGGGACATGGAGGCACGGGGACACGGGGACACGGGGACAATGGTACATGGAGACACGGAGACACGGAGACACGGGGACACGGAGACATGGAGACATGGAGCCATGGAGACACGGGGACAATGGGACACTGAGACACGGAGACACAGGGACTTAGGGACACTGAGACACCGGGACACTGGGACACGGAGACATGGAGACACTCGGACGCTGGGACAATGGGACATGGAGACACGGAGACAGGGGACAATGGGACACTGAGACACGGAGACACGGGGACACAGAGACATGGACACACAGGGACATGGAGACACGGATACACAGTGGCACGGAGACACGGAGACAAAGGGGCACTGAGACAGGGAGACACGGAGACACGAAACAGAGAGACACAGAGACACAGGGACACGGGGACACGGAGACATGGGGACACGGGGACATGGAGACAATGGGACACGGAGACATGGAGACACGGGAACACGGGGACACGGGGACAATGGGACACGGAGACACGGGGACACGGAGACACGGGGACACGGGGACACGGGGACAATGGGACACGGAGATACGGAGACACGGGGAGACGGGGACATGGGGACAATGGGACGCGGAGACACGGAGACACGGGGACACGGAGACACGGAGACACGGGGACAATGGGACACTGAGACACGGAGACATGGAGACACTAGGATGCTGGGACAATGGGACACGGAGACACGGGGACACGGAGACACGGAGACAATGGGACACGGAGAAACGGAGACACGGAGACATGGGGACACTAGGATGCTGGGACAATGGGACACGGAGACACGGGGACACGGAGACACGGAGACACGGGGACACGGGGACAATGGGACACTGAGACACGGAGACATGGCGACACGAAGATGCTGGGACAATGGGACACGGAGACACGGGGACACGGAGACACGGAGACAATGGGACACGGAGGCACGGGGACACGGGGACACGGGGACACGGGCACACGGAGACACAGAGACACGGGGACACGGGGACAATGGGACACTGGGACACTGGGACACGGGGACATGGGGACAATGGGACACGGAGACACGGGGACACGGAGACACGGGGACACGGGACACGGAGACAATGGGATACGGAGACAATGGGACACGGGGACATGGGGACAATGGAACACGGAGACACGGGGACACGGAGACACGGAGACACGGGGACACGGAGACACTGGGACACGGAGACACGGAGACATGGGAACACGGGGACATGGAGACACGGGGACACGGGGACACGGAGACAATGGGACACGGAGACACGGAGACACGGGAACACGGGGACACGGGGACAATGGGACACGGAGACACGGGGACACGGAGACACGGGGACACGGGGACAATGGGACACGGAGACACGGAGACACGGGGACACGGGGACAATGGGACACGGACACGGAGACACGGAGACACGGGTACAATGGGACACGGAGACACAGAGACACGGGGACACGGGGACAATGGGACACTGAGACACGGAGTCATGGAGACATTAGGATGCTGGGACAATGGGATACTGAGACACGGAGACACGGGGACAATGGGGCACTGAGGCACGGAGACACGGAGACACGGGGACACGGGGAAACGGGGACAATGGGACATTGAGACACGGGGACACGGAGACACGGAGACACGGGGACAATGGGACACTGAGACACGGCGACATGGAGACACTAGGATGCTGGGACAATGGGACACGGAGACACGGGGATACGGAGACACAGAGACAATGGGACATGGAGACACGGAGACACGGAGACACGGGGACACGGAGACATGGAGACATGGAGACATGGAGACACGGGGACAATGGGACACTGAGACACGGAGACACAGGGACTTAGGGACACTGAGACACCGGGACACTGGGACACGGAGACATGGAGACAATAGGACGCTGGGACAATGGGACATGGAGACACGGAGACAGGGGACAATGGGACACTGAGACACGGAGACACGGGGACACAGAGACATGGACACACAGGGACATGGAGACACGGATAAACAGTGGCACGGAGACACGGAGACAAAGGGGCACTGAGACAGGGAGACACGGAGACACGAAACAGAGAGACACAGAGACACAGGGACACTGGGACACTGGGACAGAGGGAGACACTGGGACACAGGGAGACGCTAGGACACTGGGACACTGGGACACTGAGACACTGGGACACAGAGACACTCGGACACTGGGACAATAGGACACTGAGACACTGGGACACTGAGACACTGAGACACAGAGACAAGGAGACACTAGGGCACTGGGACTCTAGGACACTGGGATACTGGGACACTGAGACACAGAGACACGGAGACACGGAGACACGGGGACACGGGGACACGGGGACACGGGCACACGGAGACACAGAGACACAGGGACACGGGGACAATGGGACATTGGGACACTGGGACACGGGGACATGGGGACAATGGGACACGGAGACACAGGGACACGGAGACACGTGGACACGGGGACATGGAGACAATGGGACACGGAGACAATGGGACACGGGGACACGGAGACACGGGGACACGGGGACATGGAGACAATGGGACACGGAGACACGGAGACACGGGAACACGGGGACACGGAGACACGGGGACACGGGGACACGGAGACAATGGGACACGGAGACACGGAGACACGGGAACACGGGGACACGGGGACAATGGGACACGGTGACACGGGGACACGGAGACACGGGGACACGGGGACAATGGGACATGGAGACACGGAGACACGGGGACACGGGGACAATGGGACACAGACACGGAGACACGGGGACACGGAGACACGGGGACACGGAGACACGGAGACAATGGGACATGGAGGCACGGGGACACGGGGACACCGGGACAATGGGACACTGGGACACTGGGACACGGGGGCATGGGGACAATGGGACACGGAGACACGGGGACACGGAGACACGGGGACACGGGGACACGGAGACAATGGGACACGGAGACACGGGAACACGGGGACACGGGGACAATGGGACACGGAGACACGGGGACACGGAGACACGGAGACACGGGGACAATGGGACACGGAGACACGGAGACACGGGGACACGGGGACAATGGGACACTGAGACACGGAGACATGGGGACAATGGGGCACTGAGACACGGAGACACGGAGACACGGAGACACGGAGACACGGGGAAACGGGGACAATGGGACACTGAGACACGGGGACACGGAGACACAGAGACACGGGGACACGGGGACAATGGGACACTGAGACACGGAGACATGGAGACACTAGGATGCTGGGACAATGGGACACGGAGACACGGGGACACGGAGACACGGAGACAATGGGACACGGAGGCACGGGGACACGGGGACACGGGGACACGGGGATACGGGGACACGGGCAAACGGAGACACAGAGACACGTGGACATGGGGACAATGGGACACTGGGACACTAGGACACGGGGACATGGGGACATGGGGACAATGGGACACGGAGACACGGGGACACGGAGACACGGGGACACGGGGACACGGAGACAATGGGACATGGAGACAATGGGACACGGGGACACGGAGACACAGGGACACGGGGACACGGAGACAATGGGACCCGGAGACACGGGGACACGGGGACAATGGGATACGGAGACAATGGGACACGGGGACATGGGGACAATGGAACACGGAGACACGGGGACACGGAGACACGGAGACACGGGGACACGGAGACACTGGGACACGGAGACACGGAGACATGGGAACACGGGGACACGGAGACACGGGGACACGGGGACACGGAGACAATGGGACACGGAGACACGGAGACACGGGAACACGGGGACATGGGGACAATGGGACACGGAGACACGGGGACACGGAGACACGGGGACACGGGGACAATGGGACACGGAGACACGGAGACACGGGGACACGGGGACAATAGGACACGGACACGGAGACACGGGGACACGGGTACAATGGGACACGGAGACACAGAGACACGGGGACACGGGGACAATGGGACACTGAGACACGGAGTCATGGAGACATTAGGATGCTGGGACAATGGGACACTGAGACACGGAGACACGGGGACAATGGGGCACTGAGGCACGGAGACACGGAGACACGGAGACACGGGGAAACGGGGACAATGGGACATTGAGACACGGGGACACGGAGACACGGAGACACGGGGACAATGGGACACTGAGACACGGAGACATGGAGACACTAGGATGCTGGGACAATGGGACACGGAGACACGGGGATACGGAGACACAGAGACAATGGGACATGGAGGCACGGGGACACGGGGACACGGGGACAATGGTACATGGAGACACGGAGACACGGAGACACGGGGACACGGAGACATGGAGACATGGAGCCATGGAGACACGGGGACAATGGGACACTGAGACACGGAGACACAGGGACTTAGGGACACTGAGACACCGGGACACTGGGACACGGAGACATGGAGACACTCGGACGCTGGGACAATGGGACATGGAGACACGGAGACAGGGGACAATGGGACACTGAGACACGGAGACACGGGGACACAGAGACATGGACACACAGGGACATGGAGACACGGATACACAGTGGCACGGAGACACGGAGACAAAGGGGCACTGAGACAGGGAGACACGGAGACACGAAACAGAGAGACACAGAGACACAGGGACACGGGGACACGGAGACATGGGGACACGGGGACATGGAGACAATGGGACACGGAGACATGGAGACACGGGAACACGGGGACACGGGGACAATGGGACACGGAGACACGGGGACACGGAGACACGGGGACACGGGGACACGGGGACAATGGGACACGGAGATACGGAGACACGGGGAGACGGGGACATGGGGACAATGGGACGCGGAGACACGGAGACACGGGGACACGGAGACACGGAGACACGGGGACAATGGGACACTGAGACACGGAGACATGGAGACACTAGGATGCTGGGACAATGGGACACGGAGACACGGGGACACGGAGACACGGAGACAATGGGACACGGAGAAACGGAGACACGGAGACATGGGGACACTAGGATGCTGGGACAATGGGACACGGAGACACGGGGACACGGAGACACGGAGACACGGGGACACGGGGACAATGGGACACTGAGACACGGAGACATGGCGACACGAAGATGCTGGGACAATGGGACACGGAGACACGGGGACACGGAGACACGGAGACAATGGGACACGGAGGCACGGGGACACGGGGACACGGGGACACGGGCACACGGAGACACAGAGACACGGGGACACGGGGACAATGGGACACTGGGACACTGGGACACGGGGACATGGGGACAATGGGACACGGAGTCACGGGGACACGGAGACACGGGGACACGGGACACAGAGACAATGGGATACGGAGACAATGGGACACGGGGACATGGGGACAATGGAACACGGAGACACGGGGACACGGAGACACGGAGACACGGGGACACGGAGACACTGGGACACGGAGACACGGAGACATGGGAACACGGGGACATGGAGACACGGGGACACGGGGACACGGAGACAATGGGACACAGAGACACGGAGACACGGGAACACGGGGACACGGGGACAATGGGACACGGAGACACGGGGACACGGAGACACGGGGACACGGGGACAATGGGACACGGAGACACGGAGACACGGGGACACGGGGACAATGGGACACGGACACGGAGACACGGAGACACGGGTACAATGGGACACGGAGACACAGAGACACGGGGACACGGGGACAATGGGACACTGAGACACGGAGTCATGGAGACATTAGGATGCTGGGACAATGGGATACTGAGACACGGAGACACGGGGACAATGGGGCACTGAGGCACGGAGACACGGAGACACGGGGACACGGGGAAACGGGGACAATGGGACATTGAGACACGGGGACACGGAGACACGGAGACACGGGGACAATGGGACACTGAGACACGGCGACATGGAGACACTAGGATGCTGGGACAATGGGACACGGAGACACGGGGATACGGAGACACAGAGACAATGGGACATGGAGACACGGAGACACGGAGACACGGGGACACGGAGACATGGAGACATGGAGACATGGAGACACGGGGACAATGGGACACTGAGACACGGAGACACAGGGACTTAGGGACACTGAGACACCGGGACACTGGGACACGGAGACATGGAGACAATAGGACGCTGGGACAATGGGACATGGAGACACGGAGACAGGGGACAATGGGACACTGAGACACGGAGACACGGGGACACAGAGACATGGACACACAGGGACATGGAGACACGGATAAACAGTGGCACGGAGACACGGAGACAAAGGGGCACTGAGACAGGGAGACACGGAGACACGAAACAGAGAGACACAGAGACACAGGGACACTGGGACACTGGGACAGAGGGAGACACTGGGACACAGGGAGACGCTAGGACACTGGGACACTGGGACACTGAGACACTGGGACACAGAGACACTCGGACACTGGGACAATAGGACACTGAGACACTGGGACACTGAGACACTGAGACACAGAGACAAGGAGACACTAGGGCACTGGGACTCTAGGACACTGGGATACTGGGACACTGAGACACAGAGACACGGAGACACGGAGACACGGGGACACGGGGACACGGGGACACGGGCACACGGAGACACAGAGACACAGGGACACGGGGACAATGGGACATTGGGACACTGGGACACGGGGACATGGGGACAATGGGACACGGAGACACAGGGACACGGAGACACGTGGACACGGGGACATGGAGACAATGGGACACGGAGACAATGGGACACGGGGACACGGAGACACGGGGACACGGGGACATGGAGACAATGGGACACGGAGACACGGAGACACGGGAACACGGGGACACGGAGACACGGGTCACGGGGACACGGAGACAATGGGACACGGAAACACGGAGACACGGGAACACGGGGACACGGGGACAATGGGACACGGTGACACGGGGACACGGAGACACGGGGACACGGGGACAATGGGACATGGAGACACGGAGACACGGGGACACGGGGACAATGGGACACAGACACGGAGACACGGGGACACGGTGACACGGGGACACGGAGACACGGAGACAATGGGACATGGAGGCACGGGGACACGGGGACACCGGGACAATGGGACACTGGGACACTGGGACACGGGGACATGGGGACAATGGGACACGGAGACACGGGGACACGGAGACACGGGGACACGGGGACACGGAGACAATGGGACACGGAGACACGGGAACACGGGGACACGGGGACAATGGGACACGGAGACACGGGGACACGGAGACACGGAGACACGGGGACAATGGGACACGGAGACACGGAGACACGGGGACACGGGGACAATGGGACACTGAGACACGGAGACATGGGGACAATGGGGCACTGAGACACGGAGACACGGAGACACGGAGACACGGAGACACGGGGAAACGGGGACAATGGGACACTGAGACACGGGGACACGGAGACACAGAGACACGGGGACACGGGGACAATGGGACACTGAGACACGGAGACATGGAGACACTAGGATGCTGGGACAATGGGACACGGAGACACGGGGACACGGAGACACGGAGACAATGGGACACGGAGGCACGGGGACACGGGGACACGGGGACACGGGGACACGGGGACACGGGCAAACGGAGACACAGAGACACGTGGACATGGGGACAATGGGACACTGGGACACTAGGACACGGGGACATGGGGACATGGGGACAATGGGACACGGAGACACGGGGACACGGAGACACGGGGACACGGGGACACGGAGACAATGGGACATGGAGACAATGGGACACGGGGACACGGAGACACAGGGACACGGGGACACGGGGACACGGAGACAATGGGACACGGAGACACGGGGACACGGGGACTCGGAGACAATGGGACACGGAGACAATGGGACACGGGGACACGGAGACACGGGGACACGGGGACACAGGGACACGGAGACAATGGGACACGGAGACACGGAGACATGGGAACACGGGGACACGGAGACACGGGGACACGGGGACACGGAGACAATGGGACACCGAGACAATGGGACTCGGCGACACGGAGACACGGGGACACAGGGACACGGAGACAATGGGACACGGAGACACGGAGACATGGGAACACGGGGATATGGAGACACGGGGACACGAGGACACGGAGATAATGGGACACGGAGACACGGAGACACGGGAACACGGGGACACGGGGACAATGGGACACGGAGACACGGGGACACGGAGACACGGGGACACGGGGACAATGGGACACGGAGACACGGAGACACGGAGACACGGAGTCAAAGGGGCACTGAGACAGGGAGACACGGAGACACGAAACAGAGAGACACAGAGACACAGGGACACTGGGACACTGGGACAGAGGGAGACACTGGGAGACGGGGACACAGGGACAATGGGACACAGACACGGAGACACGGGGACACGGAGACACGGAGACACGGGGACAATGGGACACTGAGACATGGAGACACTCGGATGCTGGGACAATGGGACACGGAGACACGGGGACACGGAGACACGGAGACAATGGGACACGGAGGCACGGGGACACGGGGACATGGGGACAATGGGAGACGGAGACACGGGGACACGGAGACACGGGGACACGGGGACACGGAGACAATTCGACATGGAGACACGGAGACACGGGAACACGGGGACACGGGGACAATGGGACACGGAGACACGGGGACACGGAGACACGGAGACACGGGGACAATGGGACACAGAGACACGGAGACACGGGGACACGGGGACAATGGGACACGGAGACACAGAGACACGGGGACACGGGTACACGGAGACAATGGGACACGGAGAAACGGAGACACGGAGACATGGGGACACTAGGATGCTGGGACAATGGGACACGGAGACACGGGGACACGGAGACACGGAGACACGGGGACACGGGGACAATGGGACACTGAGACACGGAGACATGGCGACACGAAGATGCTGGGACAATGGGACACGGAGACACGGGGACACGGAGACACGGAGACAATGGGACACGGAGGCACGGGGACACGGGGACACGGGGACACGGGTACACGGAGACACAGAGACACGGGGACACGGGGACAATGGGACACTGGAACACTGGGACACAGGGACATGGGGACAATGGGACACGGAACACGGGGACACGGAGACACGGGGACACGGGGACACGGAGACAATGGGATACGGAGACAATGGGACACGGGGACATGGGGACAATGGAGCACGGAGACACGGGGACACGGAGACACGGAGACACGGGGACACGGAGACACTGGGACACGGAGACACGGAGACATGGGAACACGGGGACACGGAGACACGGGGACACGTGGACTCGGAGACAATGGGACACGGAGACACGGAGACACGGGAACACGGGGCCACGGGGACAATGGGACACGGAGACACGGAGACATGGAGACACGAAGATGCTGGGTCAATGGGACACGGAGACACGGGGACACGGAGACACGGAGACAATGGGACACGGAGGCACGGGGACACGGGGACACGGGGACACGGGGACAATGGGACACTGGGACACTGGGACACGGGGACATGGGGACATGGGGACAATGGGACACGGAGACATGGGGACACAGAGACACGGGGACATGGGGACACGGAGACAATTCGACATGGAGACACGGAGACACGGAGACAATGGGACACGGAGACACGGATACATGGGAACACGGGGACACGGAGACACGGAGACACGGGGACACGGGGACAATGGGACACGGAGATACGGAGACACGGGGAGACGGGGACATGGGGACAATGGGACGCGGAGACACGGAGACACGGGGACACGGAGACACGGAGACACGGGGACAATGGGACACTGAGACACGGAGACATGGAGACACTAGGATGCTGGGACAATGGGACACGGAGACACGGGGACACGGAGACACGGAGACAATGGGACACGGAGAAACGGAGACACGGAGACATGGGGACACTAGGATGCTGGGACAATGGGACACGGAGACACGGGGACACGGAGACACGGAGACACGGGGACACGGGGACAATGGGACACTGAGACACGGAGACATGGCGACACGAAGATGCTGGGACAATAGGACACGGAGACACGGAGACAATGGGACACGGAGGCACGGGGACACGGGGACACGGGGACACGGGCACACGGAGACACAGAGACACGGGGACACGGGGACAATGGGACACTGGGACACTGGGACACGGGGACATGGGGACAATGGGACACGGAGACACGGGGACACGGAGACACGGGGACACGGGGACACGGAGACAATGGGATACGGAGACAATGGGACACGGGGACATGGGGACAATGGAACATGGAGACACGGGGACACGGAGACACGGAGACACGGGGACACGGAGACACTGGGACACGGAGACACGGAGACATGGGAACACGGGGACACGGAGACACGGGGACACGGGGACACGGAGACAATGGGACACGGAGACACGGAGACACGGGAACACGGGGACATGGGGACAATGGGACACGGAGACACGGGGACACGGAGACACGGGGACACGGGGACAATGGGACACGGAGACACGGAGACACGGGGACACGGGGACAATGGGACACGGACACGGAGACACGGGGACACGGGTACAATGGGACACGGAGACACAGAGACACGGGGACACGGGGACAATGTGACACTGAGACACGGAGTCATGGAGACATTAGGATGCTGGGACAATGGGACACTGAGACACGGAGACACGGGGACAATGGGGCACTGAGGCACAGAGACACGGAGACACGGAGACACGGGGAAACGGGGACAATGGGACATTGAGACACGGGGACACGGAGACACGGAGACACGGGGACAATGGGACACTGAGACACGGAGACATGGAGACACTAGGATGCTGGGACAATGGGACACGGAGACACGGGGATACGGAGACACAGAGACAATGGGACATGGAGGCACGGGGACACGGGGACACGGGGACAATGGTACATGGAGACACGGAGACACGGAGACACGGGGACACGGAGACATGGAGACATGGAGCCATGGAGACACGGGGACAATGGGACACTGAGACACGGAGACACAGGGACTTAGGGACACTGAGACACCGGGACACTGGGACACGGAGACATGGAGACACTAGGACGCTGGGACAATGGGACATGGAGACACGGAGACAGGGGATAATGGGACACTGAGACACGGAGACACGGGGACACAGAGACATGGACACACAGGGACATGGAGACACGGATACACAGTGGCACGGAGACACGGAGACAAAGGGGCACTGAGACAGGGAGACACGGAGACACGAAACAGAGAGACACAGAGACACAGGGACATGGGGACACGGAGACATGGGGACACGGGGACATGGAGACAATGGGACACGGAGACATGGAGACACGGGAACACGGGGACACGGGGACAATGGGACACGGAGACACGGGGACACGGAGACACTGGGACACGGGGACACGGGGACAATGGGACACGGAGATACGGAGACACGGGGAGACGGGGAAATGGGGACAATGGGACGCGGAGACACGGAGACACGGGGACACGGAGACACGGAGACACGGGGACAATGGGACACTGAGACACGGAGACATGGAGACACTAGGATGCTGGGACAATGGGACACGGAGACACGGGGACACGGAGACACGGAGACAATGGGACACGGAGAAACGGAGACACGGAGACATGGGGACACTAGGATGCTGGGACAATGGGACACGGAGACACGGGGACACGGAGACACGGAGACACGGGGACACGGGGACAATGGTACACTGAGACACGGAGACATGGCGACACGAAGATGCTGGGACAATGGGACACGGAGACACGGGGACACGGAGACACGGAGACAATGGGACACGGAGGCACGGGGACACGGGGACACGGGGACATGGGCACACGGAGACACAGAGACACGGGGACACGGGGACAATGGGACACTGGGACACTGGGACACGGGGACATGGGGACAATGGGACACGGAGACACGGGGACACGGAGACACGGGAACACGGGGACACGGGGACAATGGGACACGGAGACACGGGGACACGGAGACACGGAGACACGGGGACAATGGGACACAGAGACACAGAGACAAGGAGACACTAGGGCACTGGGACTCTAGGACACTGGGATACTGGGACACTGAGACACAGAGACACGGAGACACGGAGACACGGGGACACGGGGACACGGGGACACGGGCACACGGAGACACAGAGACACAGGGACACGGGGACAATGGGACATTGGGACACTGGGACATGGGGACATGGGGACAATGGGACACGGAGACACAGGGACACGGAGACACGTGGACACGGGGACATGGAGACAATGGGACACGGAGACAATGGGACACGGGGACACGGAGACACGGGGACACGGGGACATGGAGACAATGGGACACGGAGACACGGAGACACGGGAACACGGGGACACGGAGACACGGGGACACGGGGACACGGAGACAATGGGACACGGAGACACGGAGACACGGGAACACGGGGACACGGGGACAATGGGACACGGTGACACGGGGACACGGAGACACGGGGACACGGGGACAATGGGACATGGAGACACGGAGACACGGGGACACGGGGACAATGGGACACAGACACGGAGACACGGGGACACGGTGACACGGGGACACAGAGACACGGAGACAATGGGACATGGAGGCACGGGGACACGGGGACACCGGGACAATGGGACACTGGGACACTGGGACACGGGGACATGGGGACAATGGGACACGGAGACACGGGGACACGGAGACACGGGGACACGGGGACACGGAGACAATGGGACACGGAGACACGGGAACACGGGGACACGGGGACAATGGGACACGGAGACACGGGGACACGGAGACACGGAGACACGGGGACAATGGGACACGGAGACACGGAGACACGGGGACACGGGGACAATGGGACACTGAGACACGGAGACATGGGGACAATGGGGCACTGAGACACGGAGACACGGAGACACGGAGACACGGGGAAACGGGGACAATGGGACACTGAGACACGGGGACACGGAGACACAGAGACACGGGGACACGGGGACAATGGGACACTGAGACACGGAGACATGGAGACACTAGGATGCTGGGACAATGGGACACGGAGACACGGGGACACGGAGACACGGAGACAATGGGACACGGAGGCACGGGGACACGGGGACACGGGGACACGGGGACACGGGCAAACGGAGACACAGAGACACGTGGACATGGGGACAATGGGACACTGGGACACTAGGACACGGGGACATGGGGACATGGGGACAATGGGACACGGAGACACGGGGACACGGAGACACGGGGACACGGGGACACGGAGACAATGGGACATGGAGACAATGGGACACGGGGACACGGAGACACAGGGACACGGGGACACGGGGACACGGAGACAATGGGACACGGAGACACGGGGACACGGGGACTCGGAGACAATGGGACACGGAGACAATGGGACACGGGGACACGGAGACACGGGGACACGGGGACACAGGGACACGGAGACAATGGGACACGGAGACACGGAGACATGGGAACACGGGGACACGGAGACACGGGGACACGGGGACACGGAGACAATGGGACACCGAGACAATGGGACTCGGCGACACGGAGACACGGGGACACAGGGACACGGAGACAATGGGACACGGAGACACGGAGACATGGGAACACGGGGATATGGAGACACGGGGACACGAGGACACGGAGATAATGGGACACGGAGACACGGAGACACGGGAACACGGGGACACGGGGACAATGGGACACGGAGACACGGGGACACGGAGACACGGGGACACGGGGACAATGGGACACGGAGACACGGAGACACGGAGACACGGAGTCAAAGGGGCACTGAGACAGGGAGACACGGAGACACGAAACAGAGAGACACAGAGACACAGGGACACTGGGACACTGGGACAGAGGGAGACACTGGGAGACGGGGACACAGGGACAATGGGACACAGACACGGAGACACGGGGACACGGAGACACGGAGACACGGGGACAATGGGACACTGAGACATGGAGACACTCGGATGCTGGGACAATGGGACACGGAGACACGGGGACACGGAGACACGGAGACAATGGGACACGGAGGCACGGGGACACGGGGACATGGGGACAATGGGAGACGGAGACACGGGGACACGGAGACACGGGGACACGGGGACACGGAGACAATTCGACATGGAGACACGGAGACACGGGAACACGGGGACACGGGGACAATGGGACACGGAGACACGGGGACACGGAGACACGGAGACACGGGGACAATGGGACACAGAGACACGGAGACACGGGGACACGGGGACAATGGGACACGGAGACACAGAGACACGGGGACACGGGTACACGGAGACAATGGGACACGGAGAAACGGAGACACGGAGACATGGGGACACTAGGATGCTGGGACAATGGGACACGGAGACACGGGGACACGGAGACACGGAGACACGGGGACACGGGGACAATGGGACACTGAGACACGGAGACATGGCGACACGAAGATGCTGGGACAATGGGACACGGAGACACGGGGACACGGAGACACGGAGACAATGGGACACGGAGGCACGGGGACACGGGGACACGGGGACACGGGCACACGGAGACACAGAGACACGGGGACACGGGGACAATGGGACACTGGGACACTGGGACACGGGGACATGGGGACAATGGGACACGGAACACGGGGACACGGAGACACGGGGACACGGGGACACGGAGACAATGGGATACGGAGACAATGGGACACGGGGACATGGGGACAATGGAACACGGAGACACGGGGACACGGAGACACGGAGACACGGGGACATGGAGACACTGGGACACGGAGACACGGAGACATGGGAACACGGGGACACGGAGACACGGGGACACGTGGACACGGAGACAATGGGACACGGAGACACGGAGACACGGGAACACGGGGCCACGGGGACAATGGGACACGGAGACACGGAGACATGGAGACACGAAGATGCTGGGTCAATGGGACACGGAGACACGGGGACACGGAGACACGGAGACAATGGGACACGGAGGCACGGGGACACGGGGACACGGGGACACGGGGACAATGGGACACTGGGACACTGGGACACGGGGACATGGGGACATGGGGACAATGGGACACGGAGACATGGGGACACAGAGACACGGGGACATGGGGACACGGAGACAATTCGACATGGAGACACGGAGACACGGAGACAATGGGACACGGAGACACGGATACATGGGAACACGGGGACACGGAGACACGGAGACACGGGGACACGGGGACAATGGGACACGGAGATACGGAGACACGGGGAGACGGGGACATGGGGACAATGGGACGCGGAGACACGGAGACACGGGGACACGGAGACACGGAGACACGGGGACATGGAGACACTAGGATGCTGGGACAATGGGACACGGAGACACGGGGACACGGAGACACGGAGACAATGGGACACGGAGAAACGGAGACACGGAGACATGGGGACACTAGGATGCTGGGACAATGGGACACGGAGACACGGGGACACGGAGACACGGAGACACGGGGACACGGGGACAATGGGACACTGAGACACGGAGACATGGCGACACGAAGATGCTGGGACAATAGGACACGGAGACACGGGGACACGGAGACACGGAGACAATGGGACACGGAGGCACGGGGACACGGGGACACGGGGACACGGGCACACGGAGACACAGAGACACGGGGACACGGGGACAATGGGACACTGGGACACTGGGACACGGGGACATGGGGACAATGGGACACGGAGACACGGGGACACGGAGACACGGGGACACGGGGACACGGAGACAATGGGATACGGAGACAATGGGACACGGGGACATGGGGACAATGGAACATGGAGACACGGGGACACGGAGACACGGAGACACGGGGACACGGAGACACTGGGACACGGAGACACGGAGACATGGGAACACGGGGACACAGAGACACGGGGACACGGGGACACGGAGACAATGGGACACGGAGACACGGAGACACGGGAACACGGGGACATGGGGACAATGGGACACGGAGACACGGGGACACGGAGACACGGGGACACGGGGACAATGGGACACGGAGACACGGAGACACGGGGACACGGGGACAATGGGACACGGACACGGAGACACGGGGACACGGGTACAATGGGACACGGAGACACAGAGACACGGGGACACGGGGACAATGTGACACTGAGACACGGAGTCATGGAGACATTAGGATGCTGGGACAATGGGACACTGAGACACGGAGACACGGGGACAATGGGGCACTGAGGCACAGAGACACGGAGACACGGAGACACGGGGAAACGGGGACAATGGGACATTGAGACACGGGGACACGGAGACACGGAGACACGGGGACAATGGGACACTGAGACACGGAGCCATGGAGACACTAGGATGCTGGGACAATGGGACACGGAGACACGGGGATACGGAGACACAGAGACAATGGGACATGGAGGCACGGGGACACGGGGACACGGGGACAATGGTACATGGAGACACGGAGACACGGAGACACGGGGACACGGAGACATGGAGACATGGAGCCATGGAGACACGGGGACAATGGGACACTGAGACACGGAGACACAGGGACTTAGGGACACTGAGACACCGGGACACTGGGACACGGAGACATGGAGACACTAGGACGCTGGGACAATGGGACATGGAGACACGGAGACAGGGGATAATGGGACACTGAGACACGGAGACACGGGGACACAGAGACATGGACACACAGGGACATGGAGACACGGATACACAGTGGCACGGAGACACGGAGACAAAGGGGCACTGAGACAGGGAGACACGGAGACACGAAACAGAGAGACACAGAGACACAGGGACATGGGGACACGGAGACATGGGGACACGGGGACATGGAGACAATGGGACACGGAGACATGGAGACACGGGAACACGGGGACACGGGGACAATGGGACACGGAGACACGGGGACACGGAGACACTGGGACATGGGGACACGGGGACAATGGGACACGGAGATACGGAGACACGGGGAGACGGGGAAATGGGGACAATGGGACGCGGAGACACGGAGACACGGGGACACGGAGACACGGAGACACGGGGACAATGGGACACTGAGACACGGAGACATGGAGACACTAGGATGCTGGGACAATGGGACACGGAGACACGGGGACACGGAGACACGGAGACAATGGGACACGGAGAAACGGAGACACGGAGACATGGGGACACTAGGATGCTGGGACAATGGGACACGGAGACACGGGGACACGGAGACACGGAGACACGGGGACACGGGGACAATGGTACACTGAGACACGGAGACATGGCGACACGAAGATGCTGGGACAATGGGACACGGAGACACGGGGACACGGAGACACGGAGACAATGGGACACGGAGGCACGGGGACACGGGGACACGGGGACATGGGCACACGGAGACACAGAGACACGGGGACACGGGGACAATGGGACACTGGGACACTGGGACACGGGGACATGGGGACAATGGGACACGGAGACACGGGGACACGGAGACACGGGAACATGGGGACACGGGGACAATGGGACACGGAGACACGGGGACACGGAGACACGGAGACACGGGGACAATGGGACACAGAGACACGGAGACACGGGGACACGGGGACAATGGGACACGGAGACACGGAGACACGGGGACACGGGGACAATGGGACACTGAGACACGGAGACATGGGGACAATGGGGCACTGAGACACGGAGACACGGAGACACGGAGACACGGAGACACGGGGAAACGGGGACAATGGGACACTGAGACACGGAGACATGGAGACACTAGGATGCTGGGACAATGGGACACGGAGACACGGGGACACGGAGACACGGAGACAATGGGACATGGAGGCACGGGGACACGGGGACACGGGGACACGGGGACACGGGGACACGGGCAAACGGAGACACAGAGACACGGGGACACGGGGACAATGGGACACTGGGACACGGGGACACGGGGACATGGGGACATGGGAACAATGGGACACGGAGACACGGGGACATGGAGACACGGGGACACGGGGACACGGAGACAATGGGACATGGAGACAATGGGACACGGGGACACGGAGACACGGGGACACGGGGACACGGAGACAATGGGACACGGGGACACGGGGACACGGGGACACGGAGACAATGGGACACGGAGACAATGGGACACGGGGACACGGAGACACGGGGACACGGGGACACAGGGACAGGGAGACAATGGGACACGGAGACACGGAGACATGGGAACACGGGGACACGGAGACACGGGGACACGGGGACACGGAGACAATGGGACACGGAGACACGGAGACATGGGAACACGGGGACACGGAGACACGGGGACACGGGGACACGGAGACAATGGGACACGGAGACACGGGGACACGGAGACACGGGGACACGGGGACAATGGGACACGGAGACACGGAGACACGGGGACAATGGGACACTGAGACACGGAGACACGGGGACACAGAGACATGGACACACAGGGACATGGAGACACGGATACACAGAGGCACGGAGACACGGAGACAAAGGGGCACTGAGACAGGGAGACACGGAGACACGAAACAGAGAGACACAGAGACACAGGGACACTGGGACACTGGGACAGAGGGAGACACTGGGACACGGGGACACAGGGACAATGGGACACAGACAAGGAGACACGGGTACACGGAGACACGGAGACACGGGGACAATGGGACACTGAGACATGGAGACACTAGGATGCTGGGACAATGGGACACGGAGACACGGGGACACGGAGACACGGAGACAATGGGACACGGAGGCACGGGGACACGGGGACACGGGGACACGGGGACAATGGGACACTGGGACACTGGGACACGGGGACATGGGGACATGGGGACAATGGGACACGGAGACACGGGGACACGGAGACACGGGGACACGGGGACACGGAGACAATTCGACATGGAGACACGGAGACACGGGACCACGGGGACATGGGGACAATGGGACACGGAGACACGGGGACACGGAGACACGGGGACAATGGGACACGGAGACACGGAGACACGGGGACACGGGGACAATGGGACACGGAGACACGGAGACACGGGGACACGGGGACACTGGGACACTAGGACACTGAGACACTGGGACACTGAGACACAGAGATACTAGAACACGGGGACACTGAGACACTGAGACACTGGGACACTGAGACACAGAGACAAGGAGACACTAGGGCACTGGGACACTGAAACACGGAGACACGGAGACACGGGGACACGGGGACAATGGGACACTGAGACACGGAGACATGGGGACAATGGGGCACTGAGACACGGAGACATGGAGACACTAGGATGCTGGGACAATGGGACACGGAGACACGGGGACACGGAGACACGGAGACAATGGGACACGGAGGCACGGGGACACGGGGACACGGGGACACGGGGATACGGGCACACGGAGACACAGAGACACGGGGACACGGGGACAATGGGACACTGGGACACTGGGACACGGCGACATGGGGACAATGGGACACGGAGACACGGGGACACGGAGACACGGGGACACGGGGACACGGAGACAATGGGACACGGGGACACGGAGACACGGGGACACGGGGACACGGAGACAATGGGACACGGAGACACGGATACATGGGAACACGGGGACACGGAGACATGGGGACACGGGGACACGGAGACAATGGGACACGGAGACATGGAGACACGGGAACACGGGGACACGGGGACAATGGGACACGGAGACACGGGGACACGGGGACACGGGGACACGGGGATACGGGCACACGGAGACACAGAGACACGGGGACACGGGGACAATGGGACACTGGGACACTGGGACACGGCGACATGGGGACAATGGGACACGGAGACACGGGGACACGGAGACACGGGGACACGGGGACACGGAGACAATGGGACACGGGGACACGGAGACACGGGGACACGGGGACACGGAGACAATGGGACACGGAGACACGGATACATGGGAACACGGGGACACGGAGACATGGGGACACGGGGACACGGAGACAATGGGACACGGAGACATGGAGACACGGGAACACGGGGACACGGGGACAATGGGACACGGAGACACGGGGACACGGAGACACGGGGACACGGGGACAATGGGACACGGAGATACGGAGACACGGGGAGACCGGGACATGGGGACAATGGGACGCGGAGACACGGAGACACGGGGACACGGAGACACGGAGACACGGGGACAATGGGACACTGAGACACGGAGACATGGAGACACTAGGATGCTGGGACAATGGGACACGGAGACACGGGGACACGGAGACACGGAGACAATGGGACACGGAGAAACGGAGACACGGAGACATGGGGACACTAGGATGCTGGGACAATGGGACACGGAGACACGGGGACACGGAGACATGGAGACACGGGGACACGGGGACAATGGGACACTGAGACACGGAGACATGGCGACACGAAGATGCTGGGACAATAGAACACGGAGACACGGGGACACGGAGACACGGAGACAATGGGACACGGAGGCACGGGGACACGGGGACACGGGGACACGGGCACACGGAGACACAGAGACACGGGGACACGGGGACAATGGGACACTGGGACACTGGGACACGGGGACATGGGGACAATGGGACACGGAGACACGGGGACACGGAGACACGGGGACACGGGGACACGGAGACAATGGGATACGGAGACAATGGGACACGGGACATGGGGACAATGGAACACGGAGACACGGGGACACGGAGACACGGAGACACGGGGACACGGAGACACTGGGACACGGAGACACGGAGACATGGGAACATGGGGACACGGAGACGCGGGGACACGGGGACACGGA
The DNA here is from genome assembly GCF_044704955.1 of Pristiophorus japonicus. Classification (NCBI taxonomy): domain Eukaryota; kingdom Metazoa; phylum Chordata; class Chondrichthyes; family Pristiophoridae; genus Pristiophorus; species Pristiophorus japonicus. The sequence continues at coordinate 372,696,012 of NC_091977.1, forward strand.
GACAATGGGACACGGAGACACGGAGACACGGGAACACGGGGACATGGGGACAATGGGACACGGAGACACGGGGACACGGAGACACGGGGACACGGGGACAATGGGACACGGAGACACGGAGACACGGGGACACGGGGACAATGGGACACGGACACGGAGACACGGGGACACGGGTACAATGGGACACGGAGACACAGAGACACGGGGACACGGGGACAATGGGACACTGAGACACGGAGTCATGGAGACATTAGGATGCTGGGACAATGGGACACTGAGACACGGAGACACGGGGACAATGGGGCACTGAGGCACGGAGACACGGAGACACGGAGACACGGGGAAACGGGGACAATGGGACATTGAGACACGGGGACACGGAGACACGGAGACACGGGGACAATGGGACACTGAGACACGGAGACATGGAGACACTAGGGTGCTGGGACAATGGGACACGGAGACACGGGGATACGGAGACACAGAGACAATGGGACATGGAGGCACGGGGACACGGGGACACGGGGACAATGGTACATGGAGACACGGAGACACGGAGACACGGGGACACGGAGACATGGAGACATGGAGCCATGGAGACACGGGGACAATGGGACACTGAGACACGGAGACACAGGGACTTCGGGACACTGAGACACCGGGACACTGGGACACGGAGACATGGAGACACTAGGACGCTGGGACAATGGGACATGGAGACACGGAGACAGGGGACAATGGGACACTGAGACACGGAGACACGGGGACACGAAACAGAGAGACACAGAGACACAGGGACACGGGGACACGGAGACATGGGGACACGGGGACATGGAGACAATGGGACACGGAGACATGGAGACACGGGAACACGGGGACACGGGGACAATGGGACACGGAGACACGGGGACACGGAGACACGGGGACACGGGGACACGGGGACAATGGGACACGGAGATACGGAGACACGGGGAGACGGGGACATGGGGACAATGGGACGCGGAGACACGGAGACACGGGGACACGGAGACACGGAGACACGGGGACAATGGGACACTGAGACACGGAGACATGGAGACACTAGGATGCTGGGACAATGGGACACGGAGACACGGGGACACGGAAACACGGAGACAATGGGACACGGAGAAACGGAGACACGGAGACATGGGGACACTAGGATGCTGGGACAATGGGACACGGAGACACGGGGACACGGAGACACGGAGACACGGGGACACGGGGACAATGGGACACTGAGACACGGAGACATGGCGACACGAAGATGCTGGGACAATGGGACACGGAGACACGGGGACACGGAGACACGGAGACAATGGGACACGGAGGCACGGGGACACGGGGACACGGGGACACGGGCACACGGAGACACAGAGACACGGGGACACGGGGACAATGGGACACTGGGACACTGGGACACGGGGACATGGGGACAATGGGACATGGAGACACGGGGACACGGAGACACGGGGACACGGGGACACGGAGACAATGGGATACGGAGACAATGGGACATGGGGACATGGGGACAATGGAACACGGAGACACGGGGACACGGAGACACGGAGACACGGGGACACGGAGACACTGGGACACGGAGACACGGAGACATGGGAACACGGGGACACGGAGACACGGGGACACGGGGACACGGAGACAATGGGACACGGAGACACGGAGACACGGGAACACGGGGACACGGGGACAATGGGACATGGAGACACGGGGACACGGAGACACGGGGACACGGGGACAATGGGACACGGAGACACGGAGACACGGGGACACGGGGACAATGGGACACGGACACGGAGACACGGAGACACGGGTACAATGGGACACGGAGACACAGAGACACGGGGACACGGGGACAATGGGACACTGAGACACGGAGTCATGGAGACATTAGGATGCTGGGACAATGGGACACTGAGACACGGAGACACGGGGACAATGGGGCACTGAGGCACGGAGACACGGAGACACGGAGACACGGGGACAATGGGACACTGAGACACGGCGACATGGAGACACTAGGATGCTGGGACAATGGGACACGGAGACACGGGGATACGGAGACACAGAGACAATGGGACATGGAGGCACGGGGACACGGGGACACGGGGACAATGGGACATGGAGACACGGAGACACGGAGACACGGGGACACGGAGACATGGAGACATGGAGACATGGAGACACGGGGACAATGGGACACTGAGACACGGAGACACAGGGACTTAGGGACACTGAGACACCGGGACACTGGGACACGGAGACATGGAGACAATAGGACGCTGGGACAATGGGACATGGAGACACGGAGATAGGGGACAATGGGACACTGAGACACGGAGACACGGGGACACAGAGACACGGGGACACAGAGACATGGACACACAGGGACATGGAGACACGGATAAACAGTGGCACGGAGACACGGAGACAAAGGGGCACTGAGACAGGGAGACACGGAGACACGAAACAGAGAGACACAGAGACACAGGGACACAGAGACACTCGGACACTGGGACAATAGGACACTGAGACACTGGGACACTGAGACACTGAGACACAGAGACAAGGAGACACTAGGGCACTGGGACTCTAGGACACTGGGATACTGGGACACTGAGACACAGAGACACGGAGACACGGAGACACGGGGACACGGGGACACGGGGACACGGGCACACGGAGACACAGAGACACGGGGACACGGGGACAATGGGACATTGGGACACTGGGACACGGGGACATGGGGACAATGGGACACGGAGACACAGGGACACGGAGACACGTGGACACGGGGACATGGAGACAATGGGACACGGAGACAATGGGACACGGGGACACGGAGACACGGGGACACGGGGACATGGAGACAATGGGACATGGAGACACGGAGACACGGGAACACGGGGACACGGAGACACGGGGACACGGGGACACGGAGACAATGGGACACGGAGACACGGAGACACGGGAACACGGGGACACGGGGACAATGGGACACGGTGACACGGGGACACGGAGACACGGGGACACGGGGACAATGGGACATGGAGACACAGAGACACGGGGACACGGGGACAATGGGACACAGACACGGAGACACGGGGACACGGAGACACGGGGACACGGAGACACGGAGACAATGGGACATGGAGGCACGGGGACACGGGGACACCGGGACAATGGGACACTGGGACACTGGGACACGGGGACATGGGGACAATGGGACACGGAGACACGGGGACACGGAGACACGGGGACACGGTGACACGGAGACAATGGGACACGGAGACACGGGAACACGGGGACACGGGGACAATGGGACACGGAGACACGGGGACACGGAGACACGGAGACACGGGGACAATGGGACACGGAGACACGGAGACACGGGGACACGGGGACAATGGGACACAGACACGGAGACATGGGGACAATGGGGCACTGAGACACGGAGACACGGAGACACGGAGACACGGAGACACGGGGAAACGGGGACAATGGGACACTGAGACACGGGGACACGGGGACACGGGGACAATGGGACACTGAGACACGGAGACATGGAGACACTAGGATGCTGGGACAATGGGACACGGAGACACGGGGACACGGAGACACGGAGACAATGGGACACGGAGGCACGGGGACACGGGGACACGGGGACACGGGGACACGGGGACACGGGCAAACG